>NC_056733.1:1520678441-1520740941 GCF_019279795.1 Protopterus annectens
TAACTTGCATTTTTTCTCTGCTTCTCTTTCGCTCTTTTTTTGCTGACCCCTTACTCAGCTAGTTATCCAGATACTATGCTGTTCTTGAATAACTTCCAGCTTTGTTTTTAAATGTCATCTAACCTTATTCTTCACCTTATTGGCTGCCGGGTATGATAAACTCAGGTAAGCCCTCTTGCAAAAAAATCCAGCTTACTGGATAGCAAGAAAACAAATTGTATACAGAAAGGGGCGGGTCAGTATTTTGTAAACAAACATTTATTTATTTAAAAGAATAAGTAAATAAAGAGCCCAAGCTGAATGTCTTCATCAGCTCATGATGGTCATGCACAAATGTCAGGCACTGAGTATTAGTTAGCATTTTTTTAACTAGAGGTGGGGTTTAGTGATTGCTTGTTTTGTTCAGCACATAAGGTAACTAACATGAGTTAGGAGTGCTTAACATAAAAAAAACTTTTTAAAATCAAATTACTTTCATGACTGACAATGGTCCTCCTGGAGCTGTGGGACCTAAGCAGCTACCTGAATTGCTCCTATTATAATCAGCTGCAAACTGGTGTTTGTTGACATCATTACACTAAACGAGCATGGGTTTCTATAAAAATCATACTGGGGAAATGATGAAAGAAGGAAGAACGTAAAGTTCAATTTACAATTTTTCTGACTCCGTGTTTTGTTCATATCTACAATATTTTTATATGAAAAGCAAAAAAAGTATATGCAATTATCCACAGAGAACATAAAAATTAAAGTGCATTATTACATTTCTCATCCTTTACAGGCACTTTCCTTTCTGTGTATACTCCTGATAGTAGAGCTGCAAGTGGTTTGTAAATAAATCAAAGATTATGTCATTTTTTTTATTGCCACCCCACACTTCATACTTTCTGGTCTCTACCCCAGTATCCCCATCCATCAGTGGATTACCAACTCCTCCTCCTTCCACCCCTCCCCCAGATTATTAAATAATTCTAGGCTTGGGTTGGCCTGGAACCTAAGGCTGTCCTGGAGGAGTCATGCCAGCAACTGCTTCTGTGAAGAGGTGATTTTTGTGCCATGATCTACCCTCTTGTTCCTCTCTCCTCCCCTTAAATCATTATAGAAGCTGTCCAAAGACTACTCCCCTCTTCATGGACAGTGCCTCCCCTAAGGCAGCACCGAGATGATTATCGCTCTCTTCCCAGAATAGCATGTCCATCCCTCCTTGCCAGCATCAGACACTCAAGCTGCTAATCATGCCAAAGATAACTGAACCATAGACAAGGCTTTATTCCTCTATACGATAGCACTGGCTGATTATGAAATTTTTTTTGATATTTTGGCTTCACTGTCATCCTAGTCTTTTTCGTATGACCCCCCCCCCCAAAATTATGTCAGCTTAGGTCTTATTAATGATTTACATATACAAGCAAACCATTCTGATTAATCAGACCCAATATACTTCTTTAGAGGATCAGATACTTACTTACATTATGGTTTCACTAATATATCATCATACGTGTTAATTTTCAGTGTAAGGTGCTTGAACTGTGATACAACTGTCAACTTGGCATACAAAATTATACTACTTTCCAGATACTCCACTAAAAATGGAAAAAAGTAACTTTATACATCATTGTAGGTAGCAAAACATTGTGGGTTTGGTCCTTCATGATGTCTTGTCAGGAATTTTCAGCTTCAAGAAAATGATCAAGTGGATATCTTTTATCAGCAAAATCTGTTGTAAAAATAACACACTTTTGGATCAAACTCTGTGAAACTTGATATTAAATTTTATTCCATTCTTTGTGGGTTTGCTATGTTTGGTAAGCTATGTTCTGATCAGCTCATGAAAAGTCAAATGTCTGATAATCATATACTTGTGATTGAACATCCAGTAAAGTGACGGTACAATATATCAACAAACGTACATTGAGTAAGCAACCAGAAGCATCTTCCTTCTTGCTGCCCCACCAAAAGCACTTTGTCTCATGCCAATACAGCGTCGTGAGTAAAGAAGGAAAGGAAGAACTGCTAAAACAGCAGCACGAAATCCTAGTACTGGCACAAAGTCCCTGCCAAAATCACAAAGTGCCCTTCAAAAGCCCCCAATAACTTGTGATGAAAGCCTCATGCCAGCTCGAAAGCATCAGTAACTGCAAAACCTATGTTTGTCTAATAAATTATATTATATAATGACCTCCCATTAATATTCCAAAACGTGCACTCTGATTGGCCAGTGTGCCCATTTTAAATCCAACAATATATCAACGGAAAAAGGTCCGGTCGCCCGGACTTTTTTCCATTGGTATAAAGTGTCCAAAACCTTCTTTTTTTAAACAAAGAAAAAAAAAAGAAAAAAAATGGAACAACGGAGACTTTCTTTTATCCGTTGCTTCCATTTCAAAGCATTGATGTACTGGGTATGCATAGGAATGCAAGTCCCATACGCATGTGCAGTACATCAACACAACGAAGCAGTATACCACCACCAGCAGAAAAACAGTAATGCACCGTTATACAAAGACATTATTTAAGAAAAGTATGTTTTTTTTTTTCTTAAATAATGTCATTGTATAATAGCAATAACTGACTCCGTAGCTGTGGTATATTGAAATTTACCCACGGTTGGCTTTATTTAATCACTCGGGCTTCACCCTCATGATTAAACCACACCAACCATGAGTAAATCTTCAATATACCACACCACATTGTCAGTTATTGCTTAATTATACCACGTCTGTGTTAACAAGCTTGTTAGTATTTCTTGCAAACATATTCCTTAACATATACTAATAGGTATTCTTTAGCACCACCTTGGTGTTCTGCATGTTTTTTTTTGTTTTTTATTGTCTTTTCTATTGATGTTCTTGAGTAGATATATTTCATTATCAATGTGGAGGTCATTTGATCACATTTGGAAGATTATATGCTGGTCAACATTCTACGACTTGATCAGAAGATAAAAAAGCTGTTTTCATTTACTATGGAAAGTGTGACGATACAGTTTAAATAGGGGCTTCTCAACTTCTTAGCAGAAAAAACTCTGGACAAAAGCAAAAAAATTGAAGAGGGGTCAAAAGCTCTAACATACGGACAGATTTTAAATATTGTACTTATAAACTTCTGCACAGACTGGCCTATGAGATACTATATTAATACAAAGCCAGAATTTTTCTCAGATATCCATGGTAAATAAAACTCAAAACATATGAATGCATAAAAAATAAATATTATAAAGTATTACATTTTAACCATTCTTTGAGCTTCCTAGATGACGTTGTGCATACCTCTCAAGTGTACCTCATTGTGAAGAATGTACCTCATTTGTCTTAAAAAGTTCATGTTTCTCGAAGTTCCACACTGAAAGGGTCTGTCACACATTCAGTGTTTGGAGCTTTTTAACTGATATCCATGGTAAATAAAAATGAATCATATTAATTAATTTAAAGGAAAACTCCGAGCTCAACTACAATTTAACTCAACCCACAGTTTTTTTCTTTCCCTGTAAACTCATCCCAGCATTCATCAGTTAGCAGAACAAAAACACAAGTTTATCAGTTCTACATGTCTGCCTTTCTGTAGCATAGGCAGGAAAGCCCATCCCCCATCCTTTGGTATCGCATTCCTTCAGGTCGAGTTGGTCTCTTCCTTCCTGACGTACCTTCGACACAAGCAAATCAGTAGTCTTCTCTCATCCTGATCCTCCCACACTGTGACGTCAACATTATTTTGCCTGGCCCGCTTATCAGCTACTCTAAACCTACAGTAAAACTTGTTGTGGAACTGATTAACCGCCCCAGTTTCAATCTGGAGCAAAAACATCGTTGAAGCAAGACACATAGCCGGTTTTAGGCACCAGCGAACCCTGCGGTCGCTGGGGGCCCCCTGTTCCCTGGGGGCCCCCAACCACAGCAAGTTATCTTATCCTGATATTTTGTCACATCTGTAAAACCAGCAAAAGCTAGTGCAGCAGTCTTGCATACTTAATAAACTATGAGGGTAATAACTCTTATTTATATCTCCCTTAAAATTCAAAGATATTTCTGGTTGTAGTAACGGTGTTTTGTCAAGTAACAGGCATCAGAATGCCATTAAATATTTTACTACTGACATAGTGCTCCTGGCTTAGTTAAACCCTGCTTTCGGACATTTGCTCCACTAAAACTAACTACATAGCCAGCTTTTAGTCCCTGCAAAACCATGGCTGCAGGGGGCCCCCTTAATCATCTTTGTCTGTGTGGGGCCCCACAAAAGCTGCTGCTGATTGGGGAAAATGAGGAATGAAAATGCATTAATTTCCTAATTATCCTCTTTAACATGAACAGGGCTGTGATATGACCCTGTTAGGATGAAGATGATAATGAACATGAACAATATAAGCACTAGAGGGATCAGCAGCCCAGAGTGACTTACCTCAGTGCAAACTTTGGATTTTAAGAAGAGCTGATGCTTCCGATCATCAGGGATAGTTTCTCTTTCAGGTAGTTTTATAACTAATACCAGAACACCTGATTCTATAACTCAATATCTTTGCTTAAGAATTCAGTACAATCCCAAAAATAATAGAATAAATGCTCAGAATCATAAATATGTTTAAATATTTCTCTAATTCACTTATAAAGTTACTAGAATAACATATTTTGCATCAACATCTATTTTTGGACAATAAGTATAAAACTCAGATGTCTGGATTAATTGACTGTTTGTAATCCTGAATGATTTACCAGCAAATCAGACTTTTTTTACGAAGGATAAAGCAAAAGTATGAACAAAATCAGGGAAGGCCTGTGAAAGTAGGGACAGTGACAGGTATGCATTACTCCTCAATGGGATAAATCTTACTGCTTCTGCTGTTAGATGACTGCTAAACAGCAGTGACTAATCTGGTGTGGCAGTACCAATGTTGCACAAGGCATTGCTGTTTGCTGAAATTAAGTACATAACTAGTACTGCTGTGGCTTATGCATGCATGTTGTGTGTGTGTGTGTGTGTGTGTGTGTGTGTGTGTGTGTGTGTGTGTGTGTGTGTGTGTGTGTGTGTGTGTGTGTGTAAAAAACATCAATGATTTTTATCTGTGCATGCACCCAATAATGCCAGGACACAGTCATTATTCTTCTGTGTATCAGTAAAAAATGTACCTAACAAGTAATTATATTTGAAAGTAAGACAGAACATATATCACAGAACATTCAGACACTTAGATATTCTTGGAGCCTGGTTGCCCCACTCACCAGACTGTCTAAATGGATAATGGGGACTCCCTTTATCATCCTTGACTCTGTGGGGGCCCCCACCAAAGCTGTTGCTTGTTGGAGAAAAATGTATCAATTTTCTGAATACGCTGTTTAACCTGAATGGTGCTGAGATATGACCCTTTTAGGATAAAGCTAATAGCCTCTGTTTACAACCACACCCATTCTAAAACCAGCCCTGCTCAAATGTGTGTGTGTACATAAAGCTGCTACAGGTTATGCAGGGCTAGAGATTGTGTGGATATTACATCTTTAATTTTCATCACAGTCAAACCTTAGAGGTGTGCACATGAAGTCATTATAGCTTGTGTCTGAGCTGAGGGCAGTGTTTCTCACAGACCTCAGAGGTATACAAAGAAGGTTACTATAGCTTGTGTAAGAGAGGTGTACTGTCCAGGAGCAACAAACTTGAATATTACTGAAATCATTCTCACAATCACATACTAGGCACATATACATGCGGCTACCTTTGACGGCTGGGGTGAAGAACATGCTATGTATATGTATATCATCAGTCACTTGAAATATATGACAAAGGCAATTTAAATCTCTGCTTTTATCCCAGTCTAACACCAGAGGGATGCATAGGCAGTGACTTGTCTTTATTAGAGAGTTAGGGAGGTAGGCAGTATTTCCAGATAAGACTTAAATATTCTCACAACTACTGGCTTGTTAGTTTACTGTAAGCTACAATTTTGTCAGCTTTGAAAATTAAGCCTTGGGCACAAATTATGCCTTGAAAGAAAAAAATAAGACTGAAATTCTTTTTCTTCATAATTTTTATTTAGGCAACCATTGGAGTAAAATGTTAAAAATGCTCTAAAATGCATCCCAGACCATCTGTAAACCTGTGGCTTCTTGGGCCCTGACTTGAGTTATTTTCTAAATGGTTATTACTGGGCTGTCTTGTTCAGGAAAGGTGTGTTGAAGGATGCAAGGAAAACTAAAGCTGAACCACAACAGTGAATTTCTTTCCTTAATCATAATTTCTGTTCAAGCTATTATTGGACGAAAAGGTTGTGTAAAATGCACTTCAGAGCATATAGAAAGTTATGGCTTCTTGAAAAGCTTAGAGTAAGGCAAAATGTGAGATAAGGAAGAAAAAGGTAACATGGATGGTATGGGGAGCCCAAAAGGAGAAGGACTCAGAGGAGAGGACTGGGGTGTGTGTGTGTGTGTGTGTGTGGGGGTTGAAATGTAGGCCCAGTCATCATTTCACTTTAAGTCCAGACCTGTACATAGACTTGTTGCAATGTATCACTGTTGCAACTAAGTGCCAGTAACTCTAACTGCCCCTTTGTTAGACAGCTCAACATAGTGATAGTGTGATACATAGGCCTGTTGTAATGTAAAAGCTTGTAGCTGCAGGTCTGTCTGTGGATACTGCTCCTAAAAGTTTGCAGCATGAAATAAAAGGTTGCTTAGGATGGATGGCATTGTTAGGATGATGCTTATACTGGAAGTGCCTAGGGGGCCCCCAACTTGACATTTGCTGGGGGCCCCCAAAATGCTAACACCGGCCCTGAGACAACAGGCAAAGTCCGTTGAGCACACACAGAATATATTATTTTTGTTTTAGTAAGTAAGTACCTAGAATGCATAAAACTATATTACTTTATTCTGCGCAAAAGTATAAACACTTATTTTTCCTTTTGTTCTCTGCTGCTGCGTTATGATGTTGATGCAAATGTATTTTTAGTTATTTACAAGTTTTGTCATCCAGTTTGTTTACCCTCTTGCTGTGTGTGCATGTATGTGTTTGAGAAGTATTTCTGTCTGCATATGTGCGAGTGAATGCATGCCTGAAAGCGGTATGTATGTCTGTGTGCATGCAGAGCAGGTTGTGTCCGTGCAACCAGTGTGTGTGTTTTTCTGAATGCAGAACTCGGGATGAATGTGTGTGCCTGAAAAAGAGCTGTGAATGCTTGCGTGTTATTGAGTTACCGATGCATGAGATAATGAAATGTGTGTGTGTGTGTGTGTGTGTGTGTGTGTGTGTGTGTGTGTGTGTGTGTGTGTGTGTGTGTGTGTGTGTTTGTAAGCAGAATGTCTGCCTGTCTGTGAATGTGAAAGATGTGTGTGTGTCATGTATCTGGCAATCTAGTTAGGGTGCCAGCAAAAGTAACACACTTTTTTATTTTTTTTTCCCTGGAAATTGATGGAGCAGGGGGATGTAGACTAACTGTAATAAGCTGATCGCTTACATTGTATCGATCGGCTTATTACTGTGGAGTCCGTTTTTTTTTTTTTTTTTTTGGCCTTTGGTTCTTGCTAAGGGGAATTGGTGCTGCTGTTAAACGGCAGAGCAGAGAGCTGTACATCTAACTGTAATAAGCCGATCGCTTACATTGTATCGATCGGCTTATTGCTGTGGAGTCTGTTTTTTCTTTTTTTTTCTCTTTTTTTTTTTTTTTTGCTTTTGGTTCTTGAGGAAGGGAATTGGTGCTGCCATTAAACGGCAGAGCAGAGGGCTGTACATCTAACTGTAATAAACCGATCGCTTACATTGTATTGATCGGCTTATTACTGTGGAGTCCGTTTTTTTCTTTTTTTTTTTTTGCTTTTGGCTCTTGAGGAAGGGAATTGGTGCTGCCGTTAAACGGCAGAGCAGAGGGCTGTACATCTAACTGTAATAAGCCGATCGCTTACATTGTATCGATCGGCTTATTACTGTGGAGTCCATTTTTTCTTTTTTTTTTTGCTTTTGGTTCTTGAGGAGGGAAATTGGTGTTGCCGTTAAACGGCAGAGAAGAGGGCTGTACATCTAACTGTAATAAGCCGATCACTTGCATTGTATCAATCGGCTTATTATTGTGGAGTCCAGCAGCCAAAAGGTATTAGGTAGGATTTTGCTAGGACAGATAACATCTCCTTATCTAGTGATGAATCAGCTTACTGCTGTGATCCTTAACAATTATTTCCCCAAATGGAATCTGATAAGCTTTCTTAAAATAAATGTTTCCCTTCTGCCTTCCCATCCAAGATTAGAGTTTGAAATAAATAAGATGTTTCCAGTCCTCACATCTCACAGGCTGTTGCCATTAAATGTAATGCACAGCTCTGCAGTGCAGTCTTGATACATTACTACCTCTGTTTCAGTGGTAAGCTGCCCTGTGGTGCTACTGTTTTTATTATTTATATCCTTCTGTTTCATTCAAGTGTATATAAGTGATTAAATGAAGGTGCCACACCACTAATCTCTTGTAGAAAATTCACGCAGTATGTGTATACTTCATGGAGGTGGGAAGTGGACACTGGCCTGAATATCACTCCCAATCTACTATGCTGCAGAGAACTCTGACTAACAGCAAGAACTGCAGATTAATTCTAATAACCCATTAAATACTAATAATAATATCTGCACCAGTGTCAAAGCAGCACAGACAGAATGCTGAGAGTCAGGTTATCATGCAGCTGAACTGGTTTTAAGTGAAAATACACAGTCAGCATCCCGATATAAAAAAGACGCATCAATGACATCTGCCTTGAAAACTGAACAGGTTATTCACAGGTGTGCCTGGCAAAATGTGATGCCAGCATCTGAAATCAAGATGATCATCCTTGTAAATAACCAACAGTCACTATGCAGATGAGGACAGATCATTCACATGCCTGCTTCAGCATCTGTGGAAGTATCAGATTTTCAGGCCTCCTTCTCTTCTTACATGAACATTGACATAATGTACATCCACAAAGACTGAAAAAGTACCCAAGCACCAAAATGGTAGCACTACATAGCAAGTAATTCCTGTAGCAAATTATATGCCACTCTACCAGTCTGTCAAGCAATAGACTAGAAATAGTGCCATGCAGCTAAAAGCAACCTGTCATTTTTTCTTTAATTAAAATATTGTCACATGCATTCTTCTATAGACCAGAGACAGGATAACTGTTGAAATGCTGAAAAGTGACATGACATATTTTATTTGTTTTTCATTCATTCATTCATGCTTTCCAGTATCCAATTTATCCAGAGCAGAGTTGTATTAAAGATAGCACTTGTCCAAACACTCTGGAATAGCTAACCGATATTCAAAGGAGTACCTGATTTTATTTGGTGGAGGCATACACTAAACACAGTGTTAATCTTTTCCAGTGCTCTGCTCTACTTTTCCTAATGACTCACTCTGTAAAGGCACAGATTTCATTTTTTTTATTTTAGGGCTGCATAAAATGCTGCTATTCTTAACAATGCCAGAATGAATTGAATTCAAGAACAACATGCTGGATTTAAGCCAACTAACAAATCAGAAGGTTCTACTTTCTTTAGTCTAGGCATGTGCCAATATCCTTATGGACTCCAGACTGCACAGCATGTGCAGCAATGGTGTCAGATTACAACAAGACTGAAGAAGTCGTAGGAGTTTTAGTCATTGGCATACCTACATGGCCGGCCTTAGGCATAGGCCAACTAGGCGGCTGCCTAGGGTGCTGCTCTATTAGGGGTGCTTTTCCAGTATTTATTTGGTATAGGTAGACCAGGATGGGGGCACCAGGTGGTGTGGTGGGGGGCGCCGTGGAGCCCTTTTGCCTAGGGCACCAGTTGACCTAAGGCCGCTCCTGCATACCTAGGAATACTTCAATGGACCACCAAAGAAAGAACTGAATGGAAGGTAAGAGGGTCCAAGTCTGGTGGGCCACTGGAATATAAGGAAAGTGACAGATAAACAGGAGATGAACAAAGAGAAGTATAAAAGTTAATCAAATGTGTTGAAGGACTTAGTTATCCCACATGGAATTTAAGTCATTTGTATTTTAGTACATTATTCCATTAAGCTATACTTAGGAAGGTGATTTGCTTTGGACCATTGTGCACAAGTTCTTTCCTGTTATATGCTATCCTTCTATTTTTTTTTTTGACATTTGGTTCCTGCTGAGGGGAATTGGTGCTGCTGTTAAACGGCCTAGTAGAGGGCTGTACATCTAACTGTAATAAGCCGATCGCTTACATTGTATCGATCGGGTTATTACTGTGGAGTCCGTTTTTTTCTTTTTTTTTGCCTTTGGTTCTTGAGGAAGGGAATTGGTGCTGCTGTTAAACGGCAGAGCAGAGGGCTCCAAGCAATAACATGACAGGCTAGGAAGTATGAAAACAGATATTTTAGCTTCAAATTCACATGCATTAGAATCCTTGTATGATTTTTTTAATCAATAATTTTGCATGACACTGGAAATTCTTACAAGAGATGTTGCCTGTATTTGTTTTGAATAATTTCATCTTAATATATTTTTACTGTTTTTGTTTATGTTGTGTTTGTGTAGAACACTGGCTTTTTTTAATTCATTGTGTTAGAGCTTAATTGGTTTTGCACTCACTGTGTACCAGTGCTTAAAAGATTTGAAGTTTTGCAATGCAGTCATTGGTCCTGTCAGTAGAATTATTCAGACTTATATTTCTTCTCCTCTATAGTGCATTGCTTTCTTCCATATGTGATATTGTGTATCCTTCTCCCACTTAAATACATAAGGGAAATGTTTCACTTTTATGTTTACTGACTGTGAATGCCTTAAGGTTTATAGTTTTTTATTGTTTTGTGGAAAAGGATGAGCTACAGGAAAACAGTTTGGTATCTCAGAGTAAAAGTATATATGAGAATGCCGACATGTTAAATTAGGATAATTTTTTATAAATTGCCATGGAGTATTTTTTTCAGTGGCCATGAATACATAGTCAAAAAGCCTAACTACAATGGAATTCTAGGCTGTACAATATCAATTATATAAAAGAGTTTCACCACTTACAGTAATAGTTTATTTTAGATTAATTCACTGTTGTAAGGGATTACTTTGTCTGAGAGTCAGCATACAGTATAATATCTTCTTAAATGATAGCGTCTGGACAGTTCAATTAGAAAGCGGCTAAGCTTCAGTCTGACCACCTCTCAGTTCTTTTTCCTTATGTGTCTGTCCTGTAGCTTGCAAGACTGTCAGGACTTCATGCGCAGTGATTTTTGTGAAAGATAGACTTGTATACAGATGATAATGATTTTGCTGTTATTAATAACTTTTTGTAGCAAAGGATAACAATTTCCACTGGGGCAATTTCTATTTTAGGAGTGTGCTGTCCTAGTCTTCTTCAACCTTGGCCTTGAAGTTTCTGAGTTCTTGCTTCTTTGTCATAGGTTCATAGGTAGGTACTAGGCTATTGGCCCTAGGGCCTATATAAGCTTAGCCAAAAAGGTACCCTAGCTTTCGCCACCCAAGAAAATTATTTTCCTGTGCCCATGTCGAGCAGAGCCACAGAGGAGATCCCCAGGGTGAATTTCCTGTTTCCCATCCAGTCATCAAGATTTTTCTTGAAGAGTGCTAATGAAGAGCTTTGCTTGATATAGATAGGTAGTTTGTTCCAGAGTATGGGAAGTCTCTGAGATAGGAATCTATCACTCCAGCATGTTCTCTTTATTGTGGTGACAAGGTTTAGGTCCCTAGAGTGTGTAGCTCGGATGGATTGTGATTTCTTTAAGTGGTGCATGTCCAACAGCTGTGGGTTTGACATAGCTTTGTATGTTAGGCAGAGACTGCCTTTGAGTAGGCGATATGCGACGGAGTAAAGCTGGAGTTTTTTTAGATGGTCTGCGTCGGGCATCTGTTTGAGTCTGGTAATCCTGTTTGTGAGGTATTTCTGCTGCCTTTCCAGTTGTTGTAGATGTCTTATAGGTTCATAGGTTCATAGGTTCATACTAGGCTATCTGCCCGAGGGCATTTACAAGCCTAGCCCATAGTTTTGTGGCTTACGCCACCCCTTTAGTATGGGGAACTATACCCATTATTTTGCTGTGCCTCTGTCGAGCAGTGACACTGAGGTAATCCCTGGGGTATATCTGCGATCTCCCATCCATTGGTCAAGATTTCTCTTGAACAAGGCCAGCGAGGTGCTCTGCCTCACATATACCGGGATTTTATTCCACAGCATAGGGAGTCTTTGGGTGATGAATCTATCCCTCCAGCACGTCCTATTAATAGCCATGTTGAGGTTTAAGTCTCCCGCCCTTGTGGCTCTGATGGATCTAGATTTTTGAGGTGAAGCATATTCATCAAATCGGGTTTGACATGGCCTTGTATGTCAGGCAAAGGTCACCTCTGAGCAAGTGGCGACTGAATAGAGCTGGAGTTCTTTCAGTCGGGCAGCATAGGACAGATGTTTGAGACCCTTTATCCTTTTGGTGAGGAACTTTGTGGCCTCTCCAGCTGCTGCAAGTGTCGGGTCAGATACATTCGAATGGGGCATTGTACTCAATCATTGGTCTGATGAGTGATGAGTATAGGGAGACTATGACCTCCCTTGATCTAGATGAGAATCCCTTCATGATAAGGTGGGCAATGTAGAAGGTCTTCCTAACTACTTTAGCTACATGGGTGTTGAATGACAGACTACTATCAACCTGGGTCCCCAGGTCCCTGATAACTTCTTCTGTGCTCAAGTGGATTGCCACCTATTTGGTAGCTAGGGGTAACCTTGTTTTTCCCGAAGGGTATGACTATGCATTTTTTGGCATTTAACTTTAGGCCATGGCTCTGGCACCAGTTATCCATTTCTGTGAGACCCTTCTGAAGGATATCTGTGTCAGATGTGTTTTCTACTATGGCGCCCAGTTTGCAGTCATCTGCAAACTTTGTCAGCCATAACCCTCCTGTGTTTGCTTGTACTTCAGAAAAGTAGATGCCAAACAAGAGTGGGCCCAGGACCGAGCCCTGTGGTACACCACTTGTGACAGGCTTTGAGTCTGACATGGCGCCAGCAACTCTGACCCTGTGGGTTCTGTCACTCAGCCAGTTTGCAACCCATCTTGTGATGTATGGGTTAACATTTAAGCTGATGAGTTTTTCAATGATACCCGAGTGGGGTATTGTATCAAAGGCCTTCGCCAGATCGAGGTAGGCTATATGGACTGCCTTTCCCTCATCAATGGCTTTGGTGACTGTTTCGAAAAAGTCAACCAAGTTTAGAAGGCATGATCTGCCTTTGACAAAGCCAAACTGGGATGGATCCAAAGTCTGCAAATTCCCTATGTCTTTATTTATGAGGTCCATTATGATCCTCTCCATGGCTTTGCAGATAAGGCTTGTCAAGCTAATGGGCCGGTAATTTCCAGGGTCGGTGGAGGCACCGCCTTTGTGAAGTGGGACCACAGTTGCAGTGCGCCACTCCTGGGTGCGTATCCAGAGGTAAGACTATGATTAAACAGCTGTCCTAGCTGTGGGTTTAATTCCTCGTTGAGTTCGTGGAGCACACAGCCGGGGACACCATCAGGTCCCATGGATGCTGTGTTTTTGCTTTGGAGAGAGCAGTTCTCACTTGGGCGTTGGAGATGTTTGGGGGTTGCAATCGTTTGGTATAGATATCTCTCCTTTGGGGGGGAGAGAAGTTTGCACTGAACCTGTCAGCCAGTATGTTGGCAGTGTCTGTAGGATCAGTAATCTTCACATCATTTTGAACTAGTTCTGAGCATATCTGGGAGTTTCCTCCCAGGTTTCTAACATAGCTAAAGAAGGCCTTATGATTGTCTTTTGAGTCTTTAGCTATTTTTCTCTCATTTGCTTTGGATGATTTTATGAGAGCTCTTATGTTTTTACTTATAGTGAGCAAGGGTGTCTTACCTTTTAAGGATTTTGCTCTATCTTGTAGTAGCTTCCTCCTTTTGTTGTAGAGTTTGTTTATGGCTGGGGTCCACCAGACTGGACGCTTGCCTTTGGTACAAAGAGTCTTTGTTTTGCTTGGGATTGCCTTATCCATGCAGTCCTGCAGGTGCTGGTAGAAGGCATTTGTAAGTGATTCAGCGGCTTGAGTACTGTTTTCCACCGCACGGGGCCTTAAAGGAGACCACACTAGTCTTTAGAAGTGTGAAGTCGGCTTCGAGTTCTTTACTGTGGTCTTTTTATTTCAGGTGGGGTGGGATGAGGACCTCCAGCGAGATTAGTTTGTGATCTGATCTCACCAGTGAGGGGTATACTTCCGGTGTTGAACATTGTGCTCCCATGTTCATGATGATGAGATCAAGTATGTTTTCTCCTCTTGTGGGGATGGTGACTAGTTGTTCCATGGCATTTGAGTTTATGAATTCCAGGAACTTTTGTGCTAGGGTGTTTGGGCTTGAGTAGTGTTCCCAGTCTATATTAGGGTAATTGAAGTCACCTAGTATGATGGTGTTTGGTGATACATGTATCCCTCTAGTGTTTTCAGGAAGGCCATGTGAGGTTCCTGAGTTTGTGAGGGTGGCCTGTAACATGCTACAATTTGCAGAGCAGTCTTGCCTATGGTTAATTGCACCTGGATGGTCTCCGATGCATCAAGCGTTGCCACCAGTCTTGAGGTGTGGGTGTCCTTGATGAATATGGATACCCCCTCCTTTCTTGGTATTGTCCGGATTTTGGGGCGGAACGCATGATAAGAGGTAAAACCTGATAGTGCTGGGGTGCTCTCAGGAGCCTTGAACCAGGTTTCTGTCACTGCACAGACATCGATGTTCTCCATACTGAGAAGGGCCTCGAGCGTGCATTTTGAGATTTAGACTTCTGGCATTGAGCAGCATTACCCTTAGTTGTTTTCCTTTTCTGTGTTCTAGGGTGGTAGGTTTAGAATTTGAGCCTTGCCTAAAAAAGGCACTATGGGTGTGGCAAGAGCCTTTGCCAATATCCGGAATCCCAGGGTGACAGGTGCAAGCCGTCCCTCAGAAGCAGCGTGGCTTGTCCAGCATGTCATCCCAGGCAGACAGACATTGGATCCCCTTTGAATGACACCAGAGTTTAAGCCAATTGTTAAAGCTGATCATCTTATCTCTGTATTGTGGCATCATTCTTGGTGAAGGTAGGATACTGCTCAAGGTCAGGGTCATACCTGCCTGGGCTACATAATCAGAGAGCTCCTCAATGTCTCTTTTCATGTAGTCAGGAGGTACGTCTCAGGTCGTTTACACCAGCGTGGACAATGACTGAGTCGTATTTGTACCTGCTGTTGAGAGACCTGAGTGCTTGTGTTATGTGGCGGATTCTAGCACCCGACAGGCAGCTTACTGTGACCTTCTCCTTACTCAGTCTGGTGAGCGGGACGTCAGTGTGTCTGACTATGGAGTCACCAATGACTAGTGTGTCTGGCATTGTGTTTGGCCTTAAGGGCTGTGACTGTTTGACACTCTGACTGTGAGGTCTATGTGTTGCAGGTGTTGTGTTCTGAGGTGGTGGTTGTTTGGGTGTCTGCTTTGGTGGCCTCTGCTGTTTTGGTAGATTTTGATCAGAGCCGCCAGTATGTCTTTGTGTGTTTATGTGTATGATTTGAGGTTGTGATGGTACTATGTGAGACTGGGTCTATAGTGTGTGTGGTAACCTTCTCCTCCTGACTGGTCTTGCCAGTCCTATGTTGAGAGAGCTCAGCCTCCAGTTTGGCTGTATAGTTGCATCTCTCGCATGTATTTGTGTTTTGTGGGAGGAGGAGAGGATTGTCTGTGTACATGAGGCAATTGTAACATTGCCTCAATATTCCCAGGTTCACCAGCTGAGCAGGAGAGGACACTAGCAACTGATCCTCGACATGCTAGAAGGACTAGACAAAAAAACTTTAAAAGAGATTCGGGGACGTGGGTGACCGAGAAATGGGGTTTGCCTTTTGGGGTGCTATCTATAAGAGTGCCGTATCAAGGTAATAAGTACTGTAGGAGCAAGTGCTAGGTTTAACAGATAGAGAAAAGTCTACTTGGAGTCAAGTAGAGATGATCTTTTAGGTATTAGAGAAAGTGCTAGTAACAGGGATGCTTAAAGGTAAGATTGAAAAGAATGCACTCTGCAGTGTGCACTAGAGAAGTTAGATATGAAAGTAGGTAACTTGAGTTTTACCTGTTTAAAAAGTTAAGGTTTAGTGGAGAGTTACTATTTTAAAACAGCAAGATGGACTGAAAGGGGTGGTTACTTTTGTATTTGGGTACTATGAAATACTGTAGGATGGCCAATAAATTTAAATAATTGAAGGGGTGGGATTTCAAAAGTGATGGTTTTGTGATTACTCACATAAGCCAGTGAAAGTAGAGAGAAATGAGATATATGGTCAGATTAACATAAGAGGCGGGCAACTAGAAAGACAGTGGTATTTAACAAGACAACTTAAATGAGTGGGAGGGAGGGAAAAATTCTGCCTGACTCAGAACAGAGAGAGCTGTGGTCTCTTTTGAAGTTTTAATATGCTGTTAAAACAGAATGCAAGCAAAACACAAGGTAAAGAAAACAAACTACAGTATTCAAAATATAGAAAGGCAATACAGAAATACAAAAAATAACAGCAAACTAACCTTTCCTTCACAGCAAAGTGTAGCAGAGTCTGGATGAGCCTTTCTGGTAAAAGAGACATACACTGTTGGAAACTCTTGGTGTTCTGGGTGTATTCCATCCAGTTGGGGTTCATTATTTCACATGGATGGAATGGCAAGGATTACATGATGGCCCTTGGAGGAAGTTCCTTTCTGTCTGGTCTATAGAAGCAGAACTTGCACTCAGGCTATTTTCATATATATGAAAATGATAATTGTTCTCCTTTATTTTATTTACTTTTGATTAACTGGACAAGCAGACTGGTCTTTTATGGGACCTTTGATCCATAAATGCTATGTACATACAGAATTCTCCCTTTTTCTCTTTCTATATCTATCTGTTTAGCTATATATATATATATATATATATATATATATATATATATATATATTTTTTTTTTTTTTTTGTATATATGCATGCATGTATACATGTGTGTGTGTGTGTGTGTGGTACCAGTTAACGTAGCTGAATGTTCATTTCGTTGACTACATTAGCTGCTGGCTCAAATTGCCAAATATTCAGTTTAACAACCTTATAGTTTTCTGAATGTGAATGTTGCCAGAAAAGTAAGTGTGTATATGGTGTGTGCATGTTTGTGTATGTGTGCATTTTTGTAGGTTAGGAATATGGTTATGGTTAGGTAATGGGATACATTTATTGTCTGTTGGGTATGTTGGTGTTTGAGTGTTTGCATTTTAGGGCTAGGACTACGTTGGGGATAGTTTTAGTGTAGTACATGTTTGTATGTATGCGTGTATGTGTGTGTGTGTGTGTGTGTGTGTGTGTGTGTGTGTGTGTGTGTGTGTGTGTGTGTGTGTAGAGGTGTGTGCAGGTGTGTTTTATGTGTCTTATTGTCTAGATTAGTTGTACTTTTAGGAGAAGTGTTTTTCTAAGGTAATATGCAGGGTTAAGGTTAGCACACATAAGTAAGGTAGTGTAAAGGGGTAACCCCACACAAATAACGCATATAGTGATTGTAGATCACAACTAAAAATTGAATCCTAAAACAATAAGGCAGGATACGTATCACATTCAGTAAAGGAGCCCATGAACTTAGACTGGCCTCTGAAGCCAAATGTAATTATAAATCTTATCCACTGTGTTACAAAACTTAAAAAAAAGTACACGTACCCTAGGTTGTTCTCAACTTATCCAAATGACACATCATCTTCTGACCCAATAGACATTGACAGTATTCTTGCCAATAAATCTGGTGCAAACATTACCTGAGACTTATAGTCAAAGCCCAGAAATATGTCTTTTTGCCTCCCAGTTATCTCTAAAAAAATCCCTCACTTAAAGTGTTAATCAAGGCCAAAATTACTTCCTACATGGGACCTAACCATATAACTGTTGGCTTAATTAGTAGTGTTAAACTTGCCCTTGCACATATACTTTTGTAACTATTTAACCTAAGTTTGGCTACTGATTGGGTACTGAGAAGTTTAAGTAAGTTTTCACACTGAATTTGGAGATAGTCTTGTTTTCTCAGCTCATAAAAGAATAATGTTTACACTCTTACCTAAAATGTGAGTTATTGTGGGGTCTTATGAATTAATGGCCACTGCTGTCTGATACAAAATACACTGGTCAAGAGTTGTGAGGTCATAAACCGTGTGACAAATTTGTAGAAGCAGATTCTGCCTTCCCTATTTATGTATTAAAATATGTGTTTGCTTTTTAGGAGTGTTTTGTGGCTTTGATGAGTGATATGTGTCTGTAGTCTAACAACTGCTATGACATTCAAATCCTACCAAATATAAAATAATGTGGGTGTTGCATAGTGGTAGTATATGGGGACATATACCCAAAATACCACACACACACACACACACACACACACACATATACACACACACACGCACACACACACACTTTTTATGTAGAATTTGAAGCCCCTTTCCAATACTTCCCACCACCTAATTAAATTAGCTCTTAGACTGCCTGTAGATGTCTGAATGTATCTATGTTAACTTTCAATACATCTGATTTTTGATATAGTGAGCACTACTTACAAAATGGATAATAACTTAACGCACATAACAAGAGATGTTGGTAAACAGTAGTAGTCACTACTTATACGGGAGAGACAGACACAGAGTTAGCCAAGCTCGAACTAATACCACAAGGTGAGGAAGAGGGAAGTGGGCAGGGTGGCACACTCAACCAGATGGGAGATACAGAGGTCAAAATAGACAGAGTAGTGCAGAGGTTCTGTTGAAATAGTAGAGGAAGGATAGAGAAGAGCATATATTTGGTAGGGAGCAAGGCAACCTGCACACAAGTAGGAAAAACTGTGAATGATGAAAGTGGAGGGAGAAAGGTTCATATAAAAGGGATAGTGTCATGAGGCAGAAAGCAAAGATCTGGAGAGTTGGTGTGGGGAAAGAAGGGGCGGGGGTGATCTTCTCATCTTCATTTGCATAAGGAATCAGGAGTATAGGCAAGTGAGGAAGGAGAGACTGCATTTCTAGAACCCAGTCTCAGGGCTTAGATAGAGTAACTGTTGGAATCAGTGGCCAAAGTGATCATCAAGGAGGTGGGGTGGACACATGTTGTAGTGTATCTATCATTAAGGAGGTGGGGTGGACACATGTTGTAGTGTATCTATCATCAAGGAGGTGGGGTGGACACATGTTGTAGTGTATCAAGTTCCCAGTGATTTGTGATACGAGGTAGCTTAAGTGGTAGCAAACAGGATGAGGAAGAAGGCAGCAATAAATACAAGGAGGTTAGTGGGAACATTCTCAGAACTGTTACCTGCACCATCAGCCAGCACACAGAGGATTGAGAGGATAGAAGAGTATAAGGTGAAAATTGTGAGTACAGATTGGGCCTACAAGAGCTAGGAGTTGGGGGAGGTAATGGAAGCACAGTATAGCCAAAGGGTTAAAATAGATAGTAAGGGATACATAGGCTACAGCTGGAAGTGGGTTATCAGAAGAGATCAAGAAAGGAGGACACAAACCATTTATGAAAATAGCAGGACAAAAGGGAGGGACAAACTGACCACAGAGCAGATATGACAGGGGAGATCACATAAGAATTGGAAAAAGCAGAAACACTGAATGAAAACTTTGCTTCAGTCTTTACAAAGTAAAGCAAGCGGAGGGTGCTATACTGGAAGGAAGTCAGAGTGGAATGGGAAGAGCATTGGACAGACACCAGTACAGAGGGGGGAGTCTAAATTGGAACTGGCTGCCCTGAGGGGAAATAACAAGAGCCATATGGACAGTCTTCATATAGGCCTCAGAAATCTGGCCAGTGTGTTTGCAGAAGTGCAAGGTCATGGAAATAAAACAAGTGTAGTATCCTTGTATGGAATGAGGGGGCAGAAAAAAATCTGTGGAACTACAACTGCCCACTGCTTGAAAGACCTTTTTTGGATTTTCATTTTTTTTTCTATCCTTATCTGACCCATTAGAAATCTGGCAACCCTAGCTGTACTGCTAACTGTAATAAGACCATTGCTTACAGTGCATCAAATGGCTTATTACTGTGGAGTCCATATATTTTTTTTTGCCATTCACTTCTTGCTGAGGGGTCATGGTCCTGCCGTTTAATGACAGAGCATAGGGCTGTACATGGAGTCATCTACCTGCACAGTGTGGGTTCTGTCAGTCAGCCAGTTGGCCACCCATCACATGACATAGGTGTTCTATGCCTAGTTTACTGAGTTTATCTATGATTCCATAGTGGTGGATGGCGTCAAGGGCATTGGTGAGGTCTAGATAGGCTGTGTGAAGCACCTTACCCTAGTCCACGGCTCTGTGGACTGCCTCAAAGAAGCCAATCAGGTTTAGGAGGCACAATCTCCCTTTCATAAACCCAAATGGGTGGAGTCAAGAGTTTGAAGGTTTACTGTATCTTTGTTTATAAGTTCCATGATGATACGTTCCATGGACTGCCTCAAAGAAACCAATCAGGTTTAGGAGGCATGATCTCCCTTTCATAAACCCAAATGGGTGGAGTCCAGAGTTTGAAGGTTTACTGTGTCTTTGTTTATAAGTTCCATGATGATACGTTCCATGGCCTTGCAGATCAGGCTCGTCAGCCTAATGGGGCAGTAGTTCTCTGCGTCTGTTTGGGCTACCCCCTTCTGGAGAGGAATAACAGTAGCTGTGCATTGTTCAGTAGGCACAAAGCCTAAAGTGAGGCAAGTATATAACATGGTACTTAGGTGGGGGTGCCAGTTTATTTTGTAGTTCGTACACAATACAGCCTGGGATGCTATCTGGTCCCATGAACGCTGTATTCTTGACTTTGGATAGTGTGGTTTTAACCTGTGCATCTGTGATTACAGAGACTTGACGTTCTTCCGTTATTGACATGTGCACCTTTAGGGGGTGTGAGGGGGTAGGGTTGGCACTGAACGTATATGCCTGGATGTAGCCAATATCAATTGTGCTGTACCTCAAAGCAGATCTGATTGTTGCCATTGAGATTCTTGACATAACTATAGAATGCCTGGTGGTTGTCTTTACAATCATTCGTGATTTTGTTTATATAATGAACTTTGGTGGATTTTATGAGGGATCTCAGCTTCTTGTTGAGGCTGACAAGGAAGGCTTTCCATTCAGGGGATTTTACTCTTTTTTGCAAATATTTCTTTCTTCTGTTTTAGAGTTTATTTAGTGCTGGGGACCACCAGATTATCCTCTTTTTTTGGAGGACAGCATCTTTGTTATATTTTGGATGGCACAATCTATTCTATGCAAAACCCGTAGCAAGAACATTTTGACATGAGACTGCATTGAAAGAGGAGGATCCACAGACAGACATTCTCAACTGGTTGATAAATGAACCCTGATAGAGGAATAAGAAAAGGCATAGGATAGTAACTCAAACAAATATTGTAAAACCAGCAAACAACTAGCCGTGAACAGGTGCTGGTTATGTTGTTGGCACTAACTAGAACACCATTTGTTAATATATGGTTTTCTAGTAGCAGGCTTTCTGGCCTCCATTAATACCTGCTGCATGTCCTCAGTAATAAAGTAATATAATTCAATATTCAAACAATCTCTTAGAATATATGAAACTTACTCAGTTACTGTAGATTCAGCTAATTGATAACTGCCAAATTTGATTACTGGATGGATCATAATAATATCATTATTTTATTTTATTTACATTTGTTGACCGTGAGTGTCTGACTGGACGTAGGTCCATTTTCAGTAGAGGCCCGGGGAGAAAAGCTCCACAGTTCAAATATATAGACAGTAGTTAGTTACATTGCATTTACATAGCAATGAACAATTTGATCAACATAGCAATTAACAATTACAAACATAGTTACAGATGAAGTACATAGTACATCAGTAGACAACTAGAATCTTTATAATCAGTGAAGTACGTAACAGACATTAACAATTGTTACATTAAGCAGTTCCTGATGTATAATAAGTAGTTAGGCTTATGAGCATCCGAGCTTGCTATGATCAAGGTAGTTAGTGGGGTGGAAAGAAAGGTAGTGGTTGGATGGGGTGGGTGATATTAGAGGGGGAGTTGCAAGGGCATAGCCAGCATGTTTTTAGGTATGCTTTTAGTAATGTTTTGAAATGGGTGCATGATGGTACGGAGGTAATTGTGGGTGGGTGGGAGTTCCATAATTTGGTTATGGTGCAAGGGAATAGTGCTTCTCCAGCAGAGTTATTGGCTTTAGTGACCTGTAAGTGATTTTTCTTTCTGGATGTTAGTGGTCTGGTGGTGCGATAGGGTAGGAGTAGATTCTGGAGGGATGGGACTTTTAGTGGATGATTTACTAGTTTTTGGGCGAGTGTCAGTTGATACCATTGAAGGAGGTGAGGGAGTTCAAGCCAGCCCAGTTCAGCAAGTGAGAGACAGTGGTGACTACGGTAGGATGCCCCTGTGGTGAATTTGGCGATTTTGTTGTAGCAGGTCTCGAGCTTGTTTAGATCACATTACCTTAGGTTGGTATATATTGGAGCGGCATAAAGTAGGGTGTAGATAAGGTTGGAATTTGCTACTGAAATCTTTGTTGCTTTGGTGAGAAGTTGCTTATTTCTGTATAATGCTCCTAGTTTTTGGCGGACTTTTTTTTTATGGTCATGGATATCTGAATGTCAAATTGTAGTTTATTGTCTATTTCCATTATTAGCAATTTGGTGTGTTCTGTTGGGTGTATAGTGATGTTGTCTTTTGCTGTAATGTTAAAGTGAGAGTTGTTTTCAGTATGTTTGGTTGTTTGGAAGATGAGTAGTTTAGTTTTGTTTGGGTTGAGTATTAATTGGGCATTGGATAACCAAGTTTCAACAGAGGAAAAGGCTTCCTGTGTGACTTTTTGCAATTTTGGGTAGGGACTGGGCAGAGCAGATGATGGTTGACTCATCTGCGTATTGTATGAGTGTGCCATGTTTGGTGGCAGAGGCTAGATTATTGGTGAAAATAGAGAAGAGTGGGGGTCCAAGGATGGATCCTTGGGGAAGCCCTATAGAGACAGGTAGTTGGGAGATATGTCATTCTGCCACACAACGTATTGTTGGGGGTCAGACAGGTAACTGTGAAACCAGTTGGTGAGTGATTGAGAGAAATATAGGTTATTGAGGACAGAGATGAGTTCTTTGTGTGGGACCATGTCAAATGCTTTAGATAGGTCTATGAAATTAGCAGAGGAGAGATAGTCATTGTTTTTATGCGCAAAGATAGTGTTAGTAAAGGAGAGTAAGGCAGTGGTGGTGCTATGGTTTGGTCAGAAAGCATACTGAGTATTGGAAAGGAGGTTGTTAGTAAGGAGGTAGCCTGAGACCTGAGAGTTAATGCATCTCTCTAGTATTTTGGAGAGTGGAGAGAGAATAGCTATGGGGCGGTACTTGGTTAGTTATGTGGAGGGGCTGCCTTTGTGTTGGGAAATTATATGTGATACTTTCCATAGTGTGGGAACGTAACTTTCTGACAGAGATCGGTTAATCAAGATGCATACTAGGTAGACCAGAGCATCAGCTGCGATTTGTAGGTATTCACTTGGGAGGTTGTCTGCTGCTAATTGGGTAAGATTAAGTTTAGTTAAGAGTTTTTTTATGTTGGAGGTAGGAACAGGAGAAAAAGAGAAGACAGTGGGGAGATTACATGTTGAAGGTGTGGATTGGAGGGGCGTTGTGTATTCTAGCTAGTGATAGTTTGGTTTGTGTGAAGTGTGTGTTGAATGAGGTAGTAATATTTTCGGAGGAACTTGCTCAGCCTTTACCTCTCAGAAGTGTACGACAAATAGGAGTGATCTCAACATGGAGCCCTGATGTACCTAGCTTGTGAATGGTCATTTAGTGGACGTGGTATCAACAAACCGTGATTTCCTGAGTCCTGTCTGTGAGAAAGATTACAATCCAGTGAGATATGTAGCGGTTTATGGCCAAGTCATTGATTTTGTCAGCTTTACCTGAGTGGGATATTGTATCAAATGTCTTAGCAAGGTGCAGGTTGGTGTTACTGTGTGCACCGTTTCCCCCGCATGCATTGCCTTAGTGACTTTCATAAAGTCCAACCAGTTAAGTAGACATAGCTAAAGTGAGTTTGGTCCAGTGTCTTTGAACAGAACAGTCTGTTGCTTTGCATATTAGACAATTCAGACTAATAGGCTTGTAGTTTCTGGGATCATTTCATCATTCATCTCATAAGACTGCTTGCTGGTGAGACACTTGAGTATGTTTGTGATGTGCCACATGTTGGCAGTGTGCATACAGCTGATCCTGGACCTATTGTTCAGCCAGGTGAGTGGTACATTAATGTCTGTACAATTGCACATACCTGTGACTACCACATGTTTGATTTCACCTGGGTCAACATCAATTTCAGACCTGGCATTTGTCCACATGTTGCCATTAATGACAAAGTATGCAGGTTCCTTATGTTGCATCCTGACTTTTTTTTTAATCCCTCTTGAGGCATAGCAACACCGACAATGGAACCACAGATCTCAACACCTCTGAAATTGTTTTAGCCTTTTACTGCCATTTACCTTTTATCATGCACATCATTATTTAAGGAAATTCAAATTGCATTTAGTCTAAAGCCTCAGACACTAACACATGCTGGGCCACAGTCTGCACACACAGGCGTATTCTTGACTTGCTATCAGTTTCCTGCTGTGAAGTACTATTCAAAGAGCATTAATCTGCTGAGAAAGCAGCTTAGGGTAAAATGATAAATAGTCAAGAGGTGTTAGCTGTCCTTCAACCCCTGACTGTGCTGAATTCCTTGAAGTGAAGACAAGACAAATGCTCCTCCTTTCTTTATAGTTATCTGTTTCCAGTTGAGTATTTCCACATGAAAGACCTCTCTCACCTTCCTGATTGGTTTCCTGGTATTCAATCCTTTCAGAGTCACCTTAGCTGGATAGTTGCCAGTCTTTGTTATTCAGTCATTTCACAGTCATCTTGGCTTTATTGTTGTCTGTCTACAGTTGAGTATTTTCACATGAAAGACCTCTCTCACCTTCCTGACTGGTTTCCTGGTATTCAGTCCTTTCTGATTCAGGTTCACTTGCTAGTTGTCAGTCTCTGCTTTACAAATTTAACATAAATGCTATATCTCGCATATGAAAAGACTTTCTCAACATTGACTCATTTAGTAAGGGACCCTAAGACATGATGAAAATTAAACATTTCAAAATGTACACAAGAGCCAATATTGAAAGTTTTCTATGTAGTATGCACTGATGGTTAGGTGAATGTGTCATAAAATTAAAGTAGATATTTACACTGTAAGCTTGTGTTCCTGCCAACCCTCCTTCTCCTCCTGAATGCACCCTAATGGAGGCTCATGTTGAGAACCCACAAACCAAGGACATTTAAATCAACCTAGAATCCTATCTGCTCCCTTCAGGACATTTACAGAGAAAGTATGCTTATTGCTTATCTTTCCAGGACATTTTTTAGAGAAAGTACCCATATTGCTTAAATATATATTGTAATTCATAAAAGTAGTACATACTTTAGTAGGTTGCAGTGCGCTCCCTTGCCAGGCCTGCCAGCAGCCAACTCTTACCCCTTCCTTATCAATTTAAATTATCCATACTCTCCCTCCCACACTTTACTTTTACCCCTTGTTGAGCCTGATAACCCCCTCCAGCCCCTTACTGGATATTCCCCGTAGGTGTCCCTGTTCACTCTTCTTAGCTGCCCAATAGGTGCCACCCCCTCTACCTTTCTTGCTGTCTCTACTACATTTCCCCTCTTGGTTTCTTAGTACACTTTCTTTCAGTATTTTCTTTGATATCTCGCCCACTGTTCTCTCTCCCCATATTCTCCCAGGACTACATATCCTCTTCCTCAGCTCTCTTATTTCTCCATTCTCCTCCAAGCTCCTAGCCTCTGACCCTCCCATACTATTCTTTCAGCACATATCTCCTCACAACTCCATTTCACTGTCAGTCTTTGATATAAAATATATCTTTGCAATCTTACCTTCTAGCTCTCCTACTCTACTGATTGTTTTTTTTCCTCTCTTTTTTCTCCTTCCTTTGGCTCTTCCTGCTCGCCTCAAGTGGCTCACTCCTCCCCTACCCTACCCCCAAATCCCACCCACCCCAGCACCTCTACATTTATACCTCTCAATCCCTCCCATGTATACTAATTAACCAATCAGAGTCCTACTCCCGTACCCTCCTACTCTTACTCCTCCCACCCCACTTTACCTCACTCCACCACTTAACCTATCATAGTTCTTCTACTTGACCCCTCCCACTCTTTCTCTTCCCTCTCCATTATAGTTTCCCTTCTCCTCACAGATTTTTCCCTCTCTCCCCTGCAAATACTTTCAACCCTATCCTCTTCCTAAGACCCCATCCTTTTATTTTTGTTTATGCTGCCTACTCAACTCTACTACATCAATCTCTTCCACCTCTGGTTGCCAAACATGCCTCCCAAAATCCTTCATAATATCTATGTCCCATCATTACTACTTGTACTTCTCATTCCCTATATTTTGCTACGTCCTACTCTCACAAAATACCCTTTTCCCCTCCTCCTACACAAACCAACCCTTGTACTCATTCACAACCTTCTCTATCTACCCACTACAACAACATATCTTCCACTCTTATTCCTCCCAAAACACTGTACCTTTTCCATCCCAAAGCCTCACCACACCAAAACTCTCACTCTGAAAATCCTCCTCCCCATAACAGCCTCCTACTTCTAAAACACAAAAGACAAAAGTTACTACCAATAATGACCTTGTCTTATGTGGCGATATTCATCGAACCCTGGCCCCTGCCTCACCACTAACAACGTCTCCCCAACCCCTTTTTCTCCCTCTGGAATAAAACATAGTCCCCTCCCAATTCTTCTACCACTTCCTCTCCTAACCCCTTAAGCTCTTCTCTATCAATGCTCAGAGCCTAAATAACAAAATTCACCATCTTCATGCTTGGATTTGCCACAACCAACCAGACATCCTAGCCATTTCTGAAACCTGGCTAAAACCCCACATCACCGACTCTGAAATCTTACCTCCTGGCTTCCATATCCACAGAACTGACCGACCAAATAAAAAAGGTGGAGGCTCTGCAATAATTTTCTCTAACCTTCTCTCCCTGATCCCTCTACAAATTCCAACTCCTGAGTTCAAAACGCTGAACTTACAGCCAGTCTCCTTCGACTAAATAAACATAAGAACATCTGCATTATCTCCCTTTATATATCCCCAGGTGACAACACAACAACCCTTGAAAATATTCTTTACTGGGCCTCAACTGAAATCAAATTTGAAACCTACATTCTAGGCGGCGTTAACATTGATTGGAATAAAATCAACTCTCCTTCCCTCCCAATTCATCAACCTCTTTAACTTCACCCAAGTAATACACTCAACCACCCGGCCTAACAAAACAAATCCCCAGGATCTACCATTGACTGGATCCTAGTCTCTCATCCAAACAAAATAACTCTTTCAGGCACTATCCCTGATACCTTCAGTGACCATCTCCCTACTTTCATACACCGCTCCGCTAACTCTACCCAATATCTACACCACTACATCCACACTCGTAATCTCAGCAACTTCAACCCAACTATCTTCTCAAACATTCTTAAACATACCAACTGGCAGACCCTAAATACACTTCCCTAGACAAAGCTGTAGAACAGTTTAACTCTATCTTCCTAAATACTCTGAACTCCCTAGCTCCTTCAAGAATCAAACGAGTCCCAGCTAACTCATCCCCATGGCTATTCAAAGAAACAAAACGAGTCATGCAACAAACGGACAAATCATGGAAGCTATACCAGAAAATAAAATCCCTTCTTCCCTGCTCCAATACACCCAACTCCGCAACCTAGCAAAAACTAATCACCCTGGACAAAAGAACTACTACTACAAACTACAGTCCAACCAAAATAAGAACCCCAAACAGTTCTGGAAATCAGTAAATTCCTTCTCCACCCAGGATCTAAAATAACCCTTGCCCAGACCCAAGTAAAACTGACTCAGATCTAAGCTCTCTTCAACAAATTCTTCACAGAATCTATAGCTAATCTTACCAAATCCTTCCCCAACAATAATACATCCAACTCTCTTTCCTCTACTCCCAACAACCCTCTAACTGTCCTCCCAGTTTCCAGCTGAAACCTGTTTCAACTATATTCATAAAAGACTCTTATCTAAACTAAAGCCATGCACTAATGCCCTGATAACATCCCTCCTCTTTCCTTAAATGTGCTGTCAAGGTATTGCTCTCCTATCAGCATCTTAATTAACAGATCTATAAAAGAGTCATATGTTCCTATGCTTTGGAGATCAGCCTACATTCTCCCACTTCATAAAGGAGGCAAAACACAAATATCTCTAACTTTACCAATTGCCCTACTCTCACCTTTATCAAAAATCCTAGAGAAATGCGTCCACCACCAACTCATGCCTTTCTTAATCCATAACCACCTCCTAACACCCACCCAACATGGTTTCCGCCCTGGACACAGCACTATTACTGCCTTACTATCCTTCTTAGAAACAGTCAACCAAGCCAGGGATTCTGGGTTACTAGTTTCCACTGTACTGCTAGATCTGTCTAAAGCCTTGACACCATCTCTCACAAACACCTTCTCTTTCATCTATCAAACCTTCATCTCTCCTGATACTCTATCCTGGTTCTCTAGCTACTTATCAGATAGATCCCAAGCTGTCAAATGGAACAACTCTACCTCCTCCTTCTTACCTACACCCACTGGTGTTCCCCAGGGTCCATCCTTGGACCCATGCTTTTCAACATCTTCATAAATAACCTTCACTCTGCCATCCCAGACACAACAGTCATCCAATACGCAGATGATTCTACCTTAGTCTGCGCCTCCAACATTCCCGAACTACTGACAAAACCCAAATAGCTTTTTCCACTACTGAGAGCTGGATGCACCAAAATCATCTCTCTCTAAACTCTAATAAATCCAAAATTCTTCTCTTCTCCCTCCAGGGCTTGCACATTTGATAAAACAGCATTCAAAATCATAAGCCAAACAAAGTCAACCATAGAGGTGGTCCCATCTGCAAAACTCCTTGGCATCACTATAGACGAGCACCTCAAATTTGATAGCCACATACAACAAAACATAAAGAAAACCCACCAAAAGCTAGGTATGCTCTATAAGAACAACTGCTTTCTCTCCAACTCCGCTAGACATTCCTTAGCAACTACCTATCTTCTACCATCTCTACTATATGGAGCCCCTCTCCTTACTAACCTGTCTTCTTCCATCTCCACTAAACTCGAAATCTGCTATAATAAAATCTCTAAATTTGCTACCAAATCTAAAACCTCTTCTCACCATTGTCTTTCCCTACAAACTCTGAACTGGCTAGAACTCCTAACTACCTAGACTAACTCCAACTAACCACTGCTCACAAATTAATATTCTACCCTGAAAATGCCCAGCCCTAGCAAACATCCTTCCGCCATACACCCCAAACAGATCTCTTAGATCTGAACACCAAAATTTAATCACCATCCACAAACCCAATCGCCCTGCTGGCCAGCTCCTTCTCTCCTACTCTCTTGGCAGGAAATGGAACTCTCTCCTTCTTCTCTTAGAACAACATCTAACACTGAAGCCTTCAAAATCCAACTTTTCTCTTACTTATCCTCTAAACATAAGTGCACCTGCTTACATCCTACATAAATCTACATAAATTCCCCTTGAACCCTCTACATCCTTTCTCTTTACTCTACCCTAATACTATCTTCTTTTCTTCTCTTTTTCTCTCTCGATCACTGCTTGATCAAACTATATTCTACTCTCAGTTTATGTACTTTCTCTCTACTCATATGTAAATATTGTAAATAGCATGTAACCTTACACCTTCTTTTCATACAGTCAAACCTGCTACTTGAAGGAAACTACTAAATCTATTGTACCTTCCTTCCTGAATGATGTTTTTTGAAGTATACTGCGTGTATTTGCTTTTTTTTACTAACTGTATTCAATGTATGTTATTCCAAATGTATATATTTTATTACTATCTTTTACACTATGTAACTTAAATTGTATTTGCTTTGCTTTTGGAGCTTTTCTCCCCGGGCCTCCACTGAAAATGGGTACGTTCTGGCCCAGTGGACTTCCCCGGTAATCAAACTGGAAATAAATAAATAAATAAATAAATACACCTCAATGCATGTAATTGTTCTGTTTTTTTTTTTCTAGCACAGCAACCCCTTCCTCATACAAACCGGTCTTTTTCACGATACTCTAAATGTTGGTGACACACAGATAGAGCATACAGATTGTGTGGTGGACAGGACCAAGGGAAAAACATTGATTCAATTCAAATTTGAATTGGATGCTTGGATAAAGTACATGCTCGGTTCTGCAACCATCAACTGTATGTATATATATTGTATATATATATATATATATATATATATATATATATATATATATTTTTTTTTTTTTTTTTTTTAATTTATATATACATACATTTAAAGTAGATCTAAACAGTGTGTAGACAGGAAAGGGGTATATAGCAAAATAGTATTTATGAAGAGTAATTGAGGTGAAAAAGTACCAAGATAAAAAAGTTTTTTTAGGTTCATAGGTGAGTACTAGGCTCGTGGCCATGAGCCTTTACAAGCCTAGCCCATTGTATTACCCTGGCATTGTGCCACCTACCCTTACTTAACAATGCCTCTGTGCTCTGCTTGACATGTATGTAAAGTCTATTCCATAGCATGAGCAGTCTCAGGGTTATGAACCTGTTATGAACCTGTCCCTCCTGCATGTTCTGTTGATTGTGGTAATGAGGCTGAGGTCTCTGGAGCATGTGGTGTGGAGGGATTGGCATTCATTTAGATGTATCATTTCCAACAGAGCTGCATCATACATGGCTTACTAAGTCAAGCAGAGATTGCCTCTAAGTAGGCAATATGAACAGAGAATAGCTGGAGTTTTTTGAGTCTGTCCATATAGGCCAAGTGTTAAGTTTAGCATCCTGTTTGTGAGGTACTTTTGCAGCATATCCAGTTGTTGCAGGTGTCTGGTGAGGTACATGCCAAATGGAGCATGGTTCTGACGACAGTCGTTGGTCTCAGTGAGGCCTGTCGGTAAGATGTCAATATCACTTGGTGAGTTAATATCTAACAGCTTTGTCAGCCAGAGTCCCTTGCTCTTGTCCTGGACTTCAGAGAAGTCGGTTCCTGAGTGGGGAATGGTGTCAAAGGCCTTTGTCAGATGAAGGTAGAATGTATAAACCACCTTGTCTTCATCCACACCTCTAGTGACTAACTCAAAGAAGTCAACCAAGTTGAGCAGGCATGTACTCCCCTTCAGACCCGCATGTAGAATGACAGAGTCATATATTTTTCTGTTGAGAGCCCTTAGTGCATGTGTTAGGTGGTGTATCATAGACCCTGACAGGCAGATGGCTATTACCTTATCGTTATTCAACCGAGTGAATAGGTCATCAGTGTGCCTCACTATTGAGTCACCTATGACTAGCGTTGTTGGGTGTGTTTTTGCGCCTTGGGGACTTTGGTTGCATGACACACTGTTTAGAGAGTAATGTGTCTCGTAATTACTGTTGTGTTGTGGTTGTTGAGTGTATTTCTGCCTTGTAGGACACTGATTTCTGGGTAGATATTGATTGAGAGCCTGCACGAAGGTGGGTGTTTGGTTTGTGTTTTTATGCGAAGGCAGTGCTGGTGTGTGTTCTGGAGGGCTGTGCTCCCTGTGGTGTGCTGCAAGTGTTGACCTTCTGTTCTTGACCAGCTAGTGTTAGCTAGCCTAGATAGTGTGTGGCTTACAATTTGTATATATAACTGCATCTCTCGCAAGTCTGAGTGTCGGTTTGGTAAGATTCAAGGGTTTTTAGGTGTACATCAGGCAGTCACTACATTACCTCAAATTGCACAAGTTGACCCGGTTAATAAGAGAAGGCACTGGGAAGTGACCGTGACATACATGTTTATGAATCAAAGATGTGCTACTGGTCTCCAAGACACCTCTTTCTTTGATACCAAAAACAATCTGAAATGAAGCCGTTTGCCACTTTGACTCTGAGGCAGTGGTTCTCCAACTCCTTATGCAAAATAAGACTCAACCTGATGATAATATTTCCTTTGGTTGCTGTGGTAGAAAGGAAAGAGGTTTTACCTCCAGTGCCCCCTGTAACCCTCCTGTACCACTTTTTACATCCCAATGTCTGAGACAATCTTTTGCCCAAGAGGGACATTGAGAAACGATGATAGCAGAGTCTGTTTACTCTGCTGGGCTCTTCCTTTCTTATGAATAGACCCATTTATTATTTAACTTAGGTCATCTTTTTTGCACCTTGTTTGCTAGAGTATGGCTACCATGTGTATAAATCTGTTCGCAAGCTAAGCAAGAAATGTTCCTTGCCAGTCCATTTGCAGCTACTGATCATAACTGGGTCTGAAACAATATCATGTGTGTCAAATGTGCAGATATGTATTCCTGAAGAGCTTTGTGCAAATGAGCCTGTTATGTGTGATGCAAAAGAGCTTGAACAAATAATCCCATATGTTGCACAGATTATAGTTAGCATGATACTGGAATAACTACTTATAGCTGTGTAAAGTAATGGACCAATTATTATCAGGTGAAAGTACGACACTTGTTAAGTAGTACTTATCTTGTCTTGTGAACTTTTGAACACATTGATTAATGCAGTTACTAGTAATGCACACCTGATTGAATGAGTGGTAACAGACTTTTTGTGCAATGATGGAGTTGGTATATATAAATTGTGGGTGTGGTTTTGCCACCTACATAGGAGGGTGTGGATGTTTTTTTCATGTAAAAAGTCTCAAAAAGTGATTTTGGTACGATGTTTTTGTAATTCTCAGTTTGCCATTGCAGATTGTTGGTGCTTTTGCTTATCTCCACCAGTGGTGGAAGTGGGTTTATTACAGGATGGGTGATGTCTAGCAGGCAGTGGGTAATAGAAATAACCTAGAAAATTGTCAGATAGACTTAAGACTACTATCTCCGTAATAGGTCTCCAAATATCTCCATATTGCTTTGAAGCTCCAACACCACATAAATGTCTTTTAGATTCCAGTGCCACATCAGGTGACTACCACGATTTATCTTTAACACGTCATCATATTCTTTATGGCAACTCCTGTATTTAAATTATGTGAAAACAATATTTCTTATTCCTGTATTGCAAACGTGTATATGTCCTGATGTACATGGCCCCCCAACACTATGTGTATACACATTAGCGGACATCCATACCGGCATGTTTTAATGTGTGTGCTGATGAGACGTGTCAGTTTAACGTGACTGCAGAGTATCTTTTAGAACTATGCAGTAGGCATGCATGATCAGGATCCAATGTAAAAAGCTGACTGCATACATATGGACTCATATCTCACTAACTTACTCATTGAGATGAGACAGTGCTTTGGCTGTAGCAGACACCAGTGATTTACAACTGGCCGTGACTGATCTACTGTTGATAAACAGTTGCTTGCGGCATTACCAGAGTATTACTACTGTGGGATGCAGTGTGTAACTGCAGGCTTTGAATGAGGTTGGTGTTTGGGTTTCTGATTTTGCCTGTCAGCGTTGTGACATCAGCTAATCATTTTCATGTGTAGGAATGCATAATGTATTAACCATAAGTGATCAGAGTGCATGTCTGCATTGACAATGCAGTGTGCCACTAAAGGTATGGCATAATTTGTCATGGACATACAGAATGCATTGTAACAGTATTCATTTTAATTTCAGTGTGGGTACTGTGATGGAACCAGACAAATGCACAGTGCATCAAGGCCTGTAGATGGAAGGTTGGTATTATATACAGTGTGTGTTGTGGTGGTTTCAGTTTTTTACTGCTGGGAGTCTAATATTCATAGTAGTGGGTTGTTAATCCTTTCATCTGTGTTGGTCTAGGTATCCCTCAGAGACCTCTTCAGGTGTGGATATGTGGCCATTCTTATGTGCACTGGTCATCAAAAAGAGCTATTGAAATAGCAGCACAAAATCTGTGGCAAAGTGAGTCTGAAATTATGGTGTCCTGGGTCAGAAAAAGAGGCTTGCACTGGGAAGGTCTGCTATGCCTGCTGTGTGAGAAATATGTCTGCAGTGAAGAATCAGATATAGTAATACTGCATCTGGGTGGAAATGACCTAACCACATGCCCTCTTGTTGATCTGAAAGGGGAAATCATGCAAATTTTGTATAGACTGCTTACATGGTGGCCTAAAATGCATATCGTATGGTCAGATATCATACAAAGGTTGGATTGAAAGGGTACACGTAGCATTAAGGCCATTGAGAAAAGTCAAAGACTGCACAATAGCTTTATGTGGGGACAGATGGAGCTGTGCAAAGGATCTGTGATTCACCATACATCCATAAATGGTCAGTTCCCAGAGTTATACCATTATGACTGCATTCACCTTAGTGACAGTGGACTTGATTTATTTATATGTCAGTTGAGAGACTCTGTACTGTTTGCAAAAACAAAGCTGCACAAGTGTCCTTTATGTTAAATAAATGTGCTGGCAAAGCATTCAGGATCATGTGTGATTGCACTGATTAATGTAGGTGTTTGTCTATAGTGTCACAAGTCTTCAGTCCATCGGTCAGTACACATCAATGTGACGTAGTCACAGCCTTCATAACATGTCTAATATAAAAAACACGTAATGTAGTCTTGGGTCTCTCGGTTGTCATGGCTAATGTGGTGGGGCCAAGGAAAGCTGTGGTGCAACTTTTAGGGTTTACTCCATGAAGTTACTGATTAATGTAGGTGTTTGTCTATAGTGTCACAAGTCTTCAGTCCATCGGTCAGTACACAGCAATGTGACGTAGCCACAGCCTTCACAATATGTCTAATATAAAAAACACGTAATGTAGCCCTGGGTCTCTCGGTAGTCATGGCTAATGTGATGTGGCCAAGGAAAGCTGTGGTGCAACTTTTAGGGTTTACTCCATGAAGTACTATTTTAGAACAGAAAAAAAATTATTTTTAATGCAGTACAAGTATGTCAGTAAGTCACCTTCAGCTGAGTGATGTTAGTGCTTCAAGGTCAAAGTGTTAGTATAACTATCTGAATTGTGCTGTGCGGTCACTACATGTATTCGCAAAATGTGAAGTGAAACTATAGATGTAATCTACTTGTCTACGCCTAGACTTGCAGAGTATGTAAAACTTTTGTCACAAGCTGCATCACATGACCAATGTCATGGACCCCTGTGCCAGCTACAAATGAGGTATTTTTTAGCAGGGTTTTAAATTGTCAAATGCATGCATCTATGTTCTGCTACTGGACTGATGATATGTTTTACTGGATAATATTTTGCTTTCTGCATTTCACAGAAGTTTTTGACGTTATCGTGATGAATATGCAGGGTCCAGTCCCTTTCAGTTTTGAGCCAGAATATGCCCCAGGAGAATGAAGACCAAATCACCGCCGAGGTAGCAATGAAAGCAGTGATGCTGAAGCACATGAAGCGAATATAGAGAGCATGAGTTGGTGCACTTGTCAAAAGTGTGTTCTAATGAACACTCTTCGTGTATGCTACTGCTGTGTATCGTCCCATCGAGCACGTGGTAAAGTTGCACAGCTTGATATCTCCTTCCAGCCTCTGTGCATCACTGATCACATTGACTTTGAAATGTCGTGCCTAACCCCTGTTGTACTAGAATTGGTTCTACGTGCAATGCACTACATTAGAAGGTGATCACGCAACATACGGTGGACCAATAGGTAGGGGATCAGTAAGGAATTTGCAAGAGGGTTGCTGTTACAGCATGGAGATCCTCTCAGCAGAAATTGAAGTGGGTGGTAGATCTTACCTTGCACATTATGAACATTAGTTTTTCAAACACCACCATTTATGTGCAGTTTAAGTGTTGTGACCAGACAAAAGCATGTTTAACTACTTTGTGGTTGACTTTTGCAGCCATAGTAGAGCATGTTTGCTTGCTTTCTGGCTGCCATAGCAAAATGAGTAGTTTGTGCTGACACATTGGGAGTCGAATGCCGAAAGGTGTAAAAATGAAGCAACTTTACAACTTTGTGAGCAGTAGATTATCTGTAATCATGATTCCTATGCTATTAAACAGTTATATGTTGGCCAAAGTATGCAGCAGTTTGTCCACACACGTGTAAAACTACATACTCCTACCTAGGAATGGGAGAAAGTACTGATTCATGATAATTGTGATTAATGCATGATGAGGTGTAAGTTGATAAACAATATGTTGTGATTTCACAGGTTGTACCGCATGGTGGCATACCGGGCATATGTGTTATGGATTTTTGAAAAACGGAGACTGGGACGTGGGAACAGAGTTGTCATTCCGGCATGTGTAGTTTCATGTATACGTCGACAATTTCCTGCAGACGACAACGAATATGTTGGCTTTCTGCCTTTTGAAGGGATATGGGTATACCCTGAGCAACTGAAATACATAGGTGTAAAGGTACTGGAATGACAATTCAGTATCTGAAAAGGACAGCAGATGATCATGATTCTGTGCTGTAAGGATACATAAAAGTGTAACATGTCATGTCATGTGCTTTTGTATGGCAATAAAAGTTTTGATTCTTTTGAAATTGTTTGGTCTTATCCTTATTTGAGGCAGACTGTATCAATGACAGATGTACTGAAATGGTAAATATGGACTTGTCCTATATCCTTGTAAAAATTGACTATGCGTCTACAGCATGTATTGCATGCATACTTGCACAGGCAAAGTGAAGCTTTTGTTAAACTATTTTTAATCAGTGCCACTGCATTCTTTTTGTGAGAAGTGTGCACAGATCAAAGTCAAGTTTTTATTTCTGTTTACAAATAGCTATATGTTGCACTGTAGCACTGAAATATATTTTGAATAAACGGTCTTTGATGCAGCAGATATGTACTGTATTACAGGAGATTCGTGTGAAACATTTCAATCAATAACTGCATGTTCTATTCTTGTCTTCTTTTTTTTTCAGGTTCATCACTATTCTCCACAAGGATTGGTAAGAATGCCTCAGTGCCTGGCTATGGCTGCCAGACCCGAAGAGGTCACATGCCCGAAGGCATGTCATTCCACAGATTTCCACATAATACACAACAGTACACATTGTGGGTGTGTCGATGTGAAACTGATGTTAGTGACATTCGAAAATTTGTTAAGGAAGAGATAGTGAGCAATCCCCCAAAGCATTACTTATGTTCACATCATTTTGAAGAAGACATGTTTGAGCTGGACTATCGATTTGAATTGATGCCAGAAAACCTGAAACCACGTAGACCTCGTCTTATTTTGTAGGTCAATGCACTTCCAACAGTCTTTGACTTTGGTAACAATCGCAGACGGAATACTTCAGTGCAATGTATCGATCGGAATATGTGACGGAAGGTATGTATGCTTTTACAACTCCCTATTAAATGATGTCAGGACAGTAGTGCAATACTACCAATATTTGGAAATCAAGGTTATAACTCATTAAGCAATATGAGGGTTGTATGTAGTTATGTTAAGGGTGATGTCACATGAGCAGAAATCAAGGCTATAACCCATTAAGCAATATGAGGGCTGTACATAGTCACTGTAATGGAGATGTCCCTTGAGAGTAACATAGTGAAGTTCATGTGCAATAACACAACATTATCTGTAGTCTAAATTTAGGTGGAGATACAGAGAAGGGTCTTAAATACTGGATTGTATTTGTACTACATCAGTGGTGTGCACAAAGATTACTGTTGTACATGCACTTGCAAATGCATCACCATCACTGGGTTAATTGAAGGTTACAATTTTGTACAAGAAGTTGTTTTCATTTATTTTTCAGCTTGTGGAAGAACTTCTGTCAGAACCCCAGCCCATACAACAGCATTTGGAGGAGCCATCCAGAAGCAGTACTATGCAGGTAAATCAAATAGGTTGCATCAGTCAAAAGTACACTCGAAAGTAGCCTATGCACTTCATTTTGCAATTTGAGCATGATGGTGTACAATTAAGGCTTTATTTACAATGCATAATTACATTTGTACTGAAATTATATTGTGTAATTTCAAGAGTAGATAACTGGAAAATATGTGAATAACTGCTGTGCATTAGACTAACAGTTGTACACCTCAGCGAGCAACGCCACACACAGGCTTGGAAGTATGAGTAGTATGATGTCATTAAGGTGGGCATTTACAGGATGGATGTTGTCATGACACAAACCGTGAAAGCACTGTTAAAGCAGAACCAAATCCAAAGTTACGGGTTAAGAGTCCTGTCACTACCATTTGCCTGTAATGTGCTTTTTTTCAGTAGAGATAATTGAAACAGGAGGGTCTGTAGGATCGGGCTGGTGTGAAGGGCTCATGCAAATAATGTGTATTTGAAAGATGAAGTGACATCAACCTGGGTACAAATTACCACTACTTTGGGAAAATATTCTGCATGGTCCCATGGTGAGAAGAGGGCACTTGACTAATGAACTGTGACACATTCATCAAAAGTCAAGGGTGTGTATACATAACTGGATAGAGATGCATACATCAGTGTCGAACTGTTATTTCTTTTCATTTTGGATTAATAGCAGAACGCATCGGTTATGGAGCAGGACGATTATCGTGAGGGCACCTGGATGGATGATAGTGAGCAGAATATCAGTGGGTACACAGACTCGGGCATTCATCCTACTTATATAAGTAACATGTACTACTCAGTCCATCAGTTAAATAGCAAATGATTTAAGTGTACAGTGGTTCTTTTGTGTTGCGATTCAACAAAAAAACATAGTCTATGTATGTATTTGCAGTGGACTTTTGGATCACACCCCTTGGCAGCTGGGGCCATCCTTGTAGCACCTTGTTGATGGTCAGCTTGTCCAGGACGTCAGAATGCACAGAATGCCAAAATATGGAATGGAAATGGCAGGGAAGAGTGTGAAGCATAGGTGCATGTGTCCAATGTATTTACAATACCAATTTTAAATGTGTATTTGTCCTGCAATTGTTTCACTGGTAGGCCGCAATGTCCAGAGGACATGAAAGACTAGTGTAAGGAAGGCTAAGCAGATATTATATGTCAGGTGTAATATGCAAATAAAAGTGCAGGTGTTTGAATGACCCAGTTTGAATGACCGTAAATACAGACATGTAATATGAGGCTCAGTTTCTGTGCTTTATTTGTAATTGCCTACCACAGCACAAGCATTACAACCAAGAAGGACCCTCAAATTATTGTCACGACAGATCAGTTCTTAACATTGATTGTCATGATTCATAATTCATTGAGACATGACATGAGACACTGACCTGTGTCAGTGAAATTATTCTTTTTTTAGGCATGAAAATGCTGCAATGCTTTTTATGTACTCGACCTTACTGTGTATGCTAATTGTAATGTATGACAATCAGTTTTGAGAAGTACTGCTAAGGATGACTGTACTTTGGATTCTAAACAGGTGGAGATGGAAATTGTACCAGTTTGCTCAGAAGTCATTGTGGACAGCAGTGAGGTAATAACTAGCAGATTTAGACAAACCGGTAAGTTGAAGAACAAGTCCTGCCAGACCCAAAATATGGGTACTGCAGTAAGTGTTGGAATACAGGCAAAGATACTAGAAACTAGTAGTATGACATCTAAGGTTAAGTTTAGCAAAAGTCATGATGTTGCTATTCAGTTCCCCAAAATAATAGTGCTACCATTTATAGAGCACAACTACAGTAAGGTGTCAAAATGCACACAGACCTTAAATGATGTGCATCCAAGCACAGAAGAGGACGTAGGTCATAATAATTCTTTAGAGAGTGCTAGTAATCATCACTCATTGGTACACTCTGGCATTGAACCAGTGCAGGTCCAAGATCAAAATGATGAGGGTAGCATGTATAGTGACAACAGTAGTAATGATTGTATGTCTGAAGGAAGTAGAGGAAATGAAAGTAACGAGAATGAGGAAGACCCAGACTGGGGCGAATCCTCAATAAGTATGTCAGGAAATGAGAGTAATGAGAATGAGGAAGACCCAGACTGGGGCGAATCATCAATAAGTATGTCAGGAAATGAGAGTAACGAGAATGAGGAAGACCCAGACTGGGGCGAATCCTCAATAAGTATGTCTCAGTCTGATGCAGATGATTCATTCCTGGAGTTGTCAGAGAAGGAAGTAGTTGTTGGACAAAAAAAATTCATTGCTTTTGAAACATGTCTCGATAAGTTGTTGTTGAAACTTACATGCCCGATGTGCAGGGCACCAGCTTGTAAAATTGAGAATAAGACCATACTTGGAACTTTTGTTTGTGTGAAAGTGTCCTGTTTTAATGGACATGAAATTCTAAGTTGGGAAAGCCAACCACTGCTCGGTCGAATGCCAGCAGACAACCTAATAAGTGCTGCAGCAGTACTGTTCAGTGGTAGTACTTACGCACATACATCAAGGTTTTGTGCTTACCTAGGTGTAGAATTCATTGGAAAGACGACATACTATGACATACAGAGTCAATATCTTTTCCCAGTTGTGCAATTCCATTGGCATGAGCATCAGAAGAACCTGTTGAAGGACCTTGAAGGAAGATTGATAAAGTTAGGTGGAGATGGATGCTGTGACAGTCCAGGATTTTCAGCTAAGTACTGTACCTACAGTATGATGGATTTAGACACAGGATGCATAGTAGATTTTGCAGTAGAGCAGGTCTGTGAAGGGGTGTCATCAGTGGGACTTGAGAAGATCGGTTTTGAAAGGTGCATGAGAAATTTAATTAGTAAGGGTGTGAGTATCGGAGAAGTGACAACAGATATTCATTGAGGTATAGCATCAGTAACGCGTACTAAATTTACTCAGATAGAACATCAATTTGACATTTGGCACATGTGCAAAAGCATTCGTAAAAAAATTATGCTGGCTGCCAAACAGAAAGGACAAGAGAATTTACTTCCATGGTGTCGCAGTATTTGTAATCATTTGTGGTGGTGTACAGCAACGTGTGAGGGTGATCCAGTATTATTTATGGAGAAATGGTTGTCCCTGTCATATTATGTGATTGACCAACATAGCTGGGGGTGTGCTACCAAATATGTGAAATGCCCACATGAGGTACCAGTCCCTCATGGGACTGATAAAAAATGCTAGAAGAAGGAGGGGAGTGCCACAGTGCCCTGCAGAAGATTGTAAGTAACACATTATTGCTAAAAGATCTGAAGCAGACTACAAAGTTTTGTCATACTGGCAATCTGGAGGTATTCCAAGCATTGCTGTGTCGTAACTGTCCAAACTTAGAGCACTTTAGCTATGGAGGGATGAAAGCAAGAACAATGTTAGCTATCTTGGACCACAATGCAAACCAAAATAGGGAGCATTTAGTTATTAGATGCCCCTCTAGTCACTCTGGGACAATTGGTGGAAAGAGATACAGAATAGTGTATCCCAAGGTGAAGTAGGAGTGGATAGCAAAGCCTATATTTGAAGGTAGGAAGTATGACTACATCTACGACCTCATGATGAATGTAGTGTCTGCCAAGACAGGTAGTCTGTGTGTGGAGCCAATGGAAGTACCAGAACTGCCCAGAAACATAGCTCGATCTGAGCGACCAGAGAAAAATACTGTGATTGCACAGTTTCAGTCCCGCTTCGGCAGTAAGTAGTCAAGAACACATAAAAAATGTATAGTTCAGACTACTTGCTAAGTTGAGTCCAGTATAAATTATGGAGAAGTTGGCTGTCATGTGTGTATGTCAAAGGAGTTTAAATTTTAAGCTGTGCAATTGTTTTATAGCATGAGTGATAGTGTCAGATAGTCTGTGAGACTTTGACAGCAGCGACCAATCTGATTACTGTCACTCAGTACTGAAATAAATGCAGGTAGAAGCATTAATAGTAGACATTTGACAAATGGTACAGTCCCTAAAGCTTCATATTTCTTTTGAAAGTGAGACAGTCATGTTTAATCAGTTACAGAAGCTGATGTTGTCATTCATGAAAGTGTAATGTAGCTGTTGGATGGGATGGGCCATTCCATATCTGCCACATGCACAAAATGTTAGGCAGTGCGAAGTTTAAATATTATGCAAGAAACTGTGTCAGTCTGAGAGACTTGGACAGCAGCGATGTCTGAATAGCATCATTAAGTTCATTAAAATGCATGTAGTAACATTACTAGTGAAAATTTGGGAAATGGTCGAGTCCCTCAAGGTTTATATGTCCCTTAATGGACATGCTGCACCTCAGAAAATCCAAATCTCATCGAGCCACGCACTCGAGAGACTTGAACCTCAGCACTGAAATAAATAGGACATGCTGGAGGGACAGATTCATAACCCAGAGGCTCCCTTCACTCTGGAATAAAATCCCAGTCCAGGAATCTCGATGAGTGGATGGGAGATCGTAGGTTTACCCCGGGTATCACTTCTGTGTCACTGTTAGACAGAGGCACAGTATACTAAACTCGAAAAAGGGCATAGCAAAATTAATTTAAAATGGGTGGCGAAAGCCAAACACACTCTGGCTAGGCTTATAAATGCTCTGGGGCAGATAGCCTGGTATGAACCTATGAACCTATGAACCTTTGAAAGTGAAACAGTCATGTTTAATCAGTTACAGAAGCTGATAACTCATTTATGTAAGTTTAATGAAGCTGTTGGATGGGATGGGACATTCAGTTTGTATGACGTGCACTGTAGCAGCTGAAGTTAGTCTTGTTTTCCATCCAGTTTTGCACGTATTTAGGGTGATTGCTTGTATCACTTTGACCATGGTTGTTGTGGTTGACAGTATAGGGGCTGGTCTCAGCTAATATGCAAAGGTGTGACATTTGAGGTGATGTCATTGTGTAGTAGCTGAAAATAAGTTGTCTGCGTGGGTATTAATAAATACAGAGCAACAGTTGAACCATGTAACGTGTGTGTATGTATATAATGATGTAATTTTTTCCTATGGTTCCCTCTCGTGTGCGAGTGCTGGTGCTTGAGAAAAACTGAGCTGAAAGTTGTGTAATCCATTTCCCAGTAATGCAAAGTAACTGTCCTAGGCACTGCTGGAGACTAACGTCCAACTGACAATGGATTTGTATTTGACATGGATGCCAGAATTACCTCAGTGATAGCAAAGGTGGGTATGACGTGATATTCTACAGTATGCAAGAACTAAACATTAAGTCATACATACTTGTTTATATCTATAACCTAACATTATGTGTTATTGATGTTAATTACAGGTGATGTGAATATATAGATGACAAATGAAGAAATATAACCTGAATGAAGTGAAAGTACTGGCAGAGTAGGCATGGTAAATATTTCTCAAAGGACATTTTACAGCCAAGGTAAGTGTGATGAAGTTAATATCGATAGCACCAGTGACAGCGCATAAGCTAGTTTGAAAGGTAAACAATAGTCTACTGGTTGCTGAAAGGAAATGTCTTGATAGTGTATTATACAATGTTTGTTTCTTGATGGCGAAGGAAGTAGCCTTGAGTAAGAGTGCCATTGGTTCTAGGTTGACATATTACACGAGTTTATAGTGCAAAGATAAAATGTATAGAGATAATATCAGTCAGGAATACCAGCTAGAACAGGTATCAGCTCACTACACATTGCTGGACAGGAACACTGCAGAGGCATGCTATACTAAGGATGATAGACATTGAGACTGTGACCCATGACAGGTATGGCTGTTCAAACTGTGCCTGTTCCATGATGCACTTGCAAGGGAGATGGATTCGGAGGGGTCAGTGGCAGTCAACTGATTAAGTTTTGTGATGGTGTAATAGAAACACTTAGTTGCAATGGTCATTGTCTGGTAACTTGATGTGAGGGGTGGTGTGACAGTCACTTATGTTGGGTATTGTAAGGGAAGGGAAGTGCAATGGTTATGTTCTGCTGGCAAAGTCATGGTGGTGTGAGACTATTAAGAATGTTTGATGTGCTAAGTGAAAGGAAACACACTATTGGGAGGACGCACTGCTAGTAACATAAATGAGAAGCAGTGGGTGGTCAATGCTACAAATTAGTGCATGTGTTGTAGATGAATTACTATATGTTACAGTAAACATTCATGCACAAAGTTAATGCCATTGGAAGTCGTATAAGCAAAATTTGGCACATTAAATGCAGGCACACCCATAGGATATGTAGCGTGCTGTTCAAGCATGGTAGAATTATTAGTTTTATATGTGTGCAGGACAATGTCATATATGTAGTTGCATATTTTTTTTTTCAAAAGACTTTACTCTTAAAGAGTATGTTAGTGGCAGTAGCACTGAATGTCATAAGGCCATTGACAGAGGTAAAGAAAATAATAAGACTCTGCAAACCTGCTGTGTATGTATGAAGTATGTGCTATAACGCAAAAACACATTGAGCATATGTAACTAGCAGTAACCAATTCCAAACTCGCTGTGTATGTATGAAGTATGTGCTGTAATGCAAAAAAACATTGAGCATATGTAACTAGCAGTAACCAATTCCAAACTCGCTGTGCATGTATGAAGTATGTGCTGTAACGCAAAAAAACATTGAGAATATGTAACTAGCAGTAACCAATTCCAAACTCGCTGTGTATGTATGAAGTATGTGCTGTAACTCAAAAAAACATTGAGCATATGTAACTAGCAGTACCCAATTCCAAACTCGCTGTGTATGTATGAAGTATGTGCGGTAATGCAAAAAAACATTGAGCATATGTAACTAGCAGTAACCAATTCCAAACCCGCTGTGTATGTATGAAGTATGTGCTGTAACGCAAAAAACATTGAGCATATGTAACTAGCAGTAACCAATTCCAAACCCGCTGTGTATGTATGAAGTATGTGCTGTAACGCAAAAAAACATTGAGCATATGTAACTAGCAGTAACCAATTCCAAACCCGCTGTGTATGTATGAAGTATGTGCTGTAACGCAAAAAAACACTGAGCATATGTAACTAGCAGTAACCAATTCCAAACCCGCTGTGTATGTATGAAGTATGTGCTGTAAAACAAAAAAACATTGAGCATATGTAACTAGCAGTAACCAATTCCAAACCCGGTTTGTATGTATGAAGTATGTGCTGTAACGCAAAAAAACACTGAGCATATGTAACTAGCAGTAACCAATTCCAAACCCGGTTTGTATGTATGAAGTATGTGCTGTAACGCAAAAAACATTGAGCATATGTAACTAGCAGTAACCAATTCCAAACCCGGTTTGTATGTATGAAGTATGTACTGTAACGCAAAAAACATTGAGCATATGTAACTAGCAGTAACCAATTTCCATAGATACTTTTGCTACGTTTGAACAGCCAGTTAAGACATGGGCCTGATTAGCAAGTGTGTGGTGACATGGTACAGGCATCACAATGTTCAAAATCTTGTGTAGCAGTTATGCCCTCATAACAGTGTTTATAGTCCAAGCCATTGTGTAGTGTGATCCCTGTCACCTGTGCAGATGATGATGGCTGGTAACCTTGACACATTGTAACTTGTGTGACCATGTACTACAGTCTGATGCACAGTGTGAGACAGTGTTAGATGATGCAGCTGTCACAAAGTTGATGGCAAAGGGGTTTGTGTGATGGGATACATATATTTTAGATATTATTATGTAATTTGCATTGACGGCAGACATTTACACAAAGATGAGAGTGCTGTGAAGTGTGTTTTTTGATCTCTGGTGGTAATATTTAGAATTTGCAGTAAGATGTTCAATATTCCAAAAGGCCACACAGCACGGCGTGGTACAGTGACTTATAATAGGGCAGACATGAAAATTATGTAGGCAATATTGTCATTCTGTACTCATGCCACTGACAGTATCATTTCAATCCTGTGTGCTTAGTGCCATACTTGACAAGTTTAGTTAGTACAACTGCAAACTGGATGCTGCAATCGTTAATTTACTGAAGGATGTAAACCCTCCTCAGTGGTGTTGCATACAAACTGCACACTTTTGTTCTTTTAGAGAGACGAAAGCAAACTTTGTCAAGTGAAAAATAAGAACTGTATTTGGCTGAGTAGTGTTAGCTGCCAATTTACAGCTCAATATATGACCAGTTTAACAGTAAGACTGGAAATGTGCACAAAGACAGGGAGTGCCTCAAAGCAAATTTACTAATCTCGTTAAAGGAATAGAGGATTACTAAATAGTTTAAGCTGCATTACAGAACATATTAAGCTCCAAAAATGCATCAGTAATGTGCATTATGCCAGTGATACTTGCACAAAATATTCAGTCCCCCCACCAGCCATAAAAAAAATAAATAAATAAACTTCACTGCTTGGTCTGAAGAATACAGTAAGTTTTCAGTATGTGGAGATGATGCAAATGTCAAGGAAAATTACAGAAACAGGATGTCAGTAGACTGATGTTAGTCAGAGATTGGCAAGCAAAAAAATGTTTAACATAATAATGTCTTGTAGAAATATGGGGAAATAAAAAATCAAGACAATGAAATCAAAAATTTGTTTAATGAAGTCTTTCTGCTGCTGCCAAACCAAGTAAATAGCTAAATGATTCTGCAGGCAGAGGGGAAGACATTTGAAATGGCACTCTCCTCCTTTCAATTCTGAGCTGTCAGCTGCAGTGACAGTTTTCACACCTCTGCAGTAGTGTGGGAGGAGGGGACTGTCAATTCATGTTGGACTACAAAAGTACACTTAGAACAAAGGCATCTCATTTAGGTTCATAGGTTCATACTAGGCTATCTACCCTAGGGCATTTATAAGCCTAGCCAGAATGTGTTTGGCTTTCACCACCCATTTTAAATTTATTTTGCTATGCCCTTTTTCGAGGTTAGTATACTGTGCCTCTGTCTAACAGTAACACAGAAGTGATACCCGGGGTAAACCTACGATCTCCCATCCACTCATCAAGATTCCTCTTGAAGAGAGTCAATGAGGGACTCTGCCTAACCTGGACTGGGATTTTATTCCAGAGTGAAGGGAGCCTCTGGGTTATGAATCTGTCCCTCCAGCATGTCCTATTTATTTCACTGCTGAGGTTCAAGTCTCTCGAGCACGTAGCTCGATGGGATTTGGATTTTCTGAGGTGCAGCATGTCCATTAATTCCGGGTTGGACATGGCTTTATACGTCAGGCACAGATCGCCTCTGAACAGGCGGTATGCCATTGAGTAGAACTGGAGTTTCTTTAACCGGGCAGCATATGGCATCTGTTTGAGCCCTTTGATCCTCTTGGTAAGGTACTTTTGGGGTCTTTCCAGTTGCTGCAGGTGTCTGGTAAGGTACATCCCAAAAGGGGCATTGTACTCAATTATGGGCCTGATGAGGGATGAGTAAAGAGGCACGATAACCTCCCCTGATCTAGATGTGAATCCCTTCATGATTAGGTGGGCTATATAAAATGTTTTTCTAACCACTTTGGCCACGTGGTTGTCAAATGAGAGATTGCTATCAACTTGGGTCCCCAGGTCCCTAATTAATTCTTCTGTACTTAATGGATTACCACCTATGTGGTAATTTGTGGGCACTTTGTTTTTGCCAAAGGGGATGACTATACACTTTTTGGCATTTAGCTTGAGGCCATGGCTCTGGCACCAGTTGTCTGTTTCTATGAGGCCCTTTTGGAGGATGCTTGTGTCAGCTGGAGAGTCGATTATGGCGCCCAGTTTGCAGTCATCTGCGAACTTGGTCAGCCACAGTCCTTCTGTATTGGCCTGTACCTCCGAGAAATATATACCGAACAAGAGAGGTCCCAGGACTGAGCCATGTGGGACACCACTTGTAACTGGTTTGGAGTCTGACATGGCTCCAGCAATTCTAACCATGTGGGTTCTGTCATTGAGCCAGTTTGCAATCCATCTAGTGACATAGGGGTTTATATTTAAGCTAGTAAGCTTATCTATAATGCCCGAGTGGGGTATTGTATCAAAGGCTTTTGCGAGGTCCAGGTAGGCTGTGTGGACCACCTTCCCCTCATCAATGGCCTTGGTGACTGTTTCAAAGAAATCAACCAGGTTTAAGAGGCAGGATCTGCCCTTAACAAAGCCGAACTGGGTAGGATCCAGTGTCTGTAGGTCCCCAATATCTTTATTTATGAGGTCCATGATGATCCTTTCCAGATTTGCAGACCAAGCTAGTCAGGCTTATGGGGCGATAGTTCCCAGGATCCGTTGAGGCACCACCTGTATGGAGAGGGACCACTGTTGCTGTATGCCACTCTTTCGGCACATATCCTGTAGTAAGGCTGAGATTGAACAGTAGTTTTATGTTTGGGTTTAGCTCTTCTTGCAGTTCATGTAGGACGCAGCCCAGGACACCATCTGGACCCACTGATGCTGTGTTTTTTGCTTTGGAGAGGGCGGCTCTTACCTGAGCATCTGAGATGTCAGGGGGGCAGCACTCTGCTGGGATAGATATTTGCCCTTTTGGTGGGGGGGGGAGTTTGCGCTGAACCTGTCAGCTAGGATGTTGGCAATGTCTGTGGGTTCGGAGTATTTTTTGCCATTTTGGACTAATTCTGAGAATATCTGGGAATTACCACCCAGGTTCCTAACATAACTAAAGAAAGCCTTGTGATTATCCTTAGTGTCCTGTGCAATTTTTCTCTCGAAGCTGGCCTTAGACAATTTTATGAGGGCCCGTAGTTTTTTGCTAATACTGATCAGTGATGCCTTCCCGTTTTAGGATTTTGCTCTATCATTTAGTAGCTTCCTCCTTCTATTGTATAGTTTTGTTTATGGCTGGGGTCCACCAGACAGGACGTCTGCCTTTGGAGGATTGGGTCTTGGTTTTATTTGGGATCGCATGATCCATGCATTCCTGAAGGTGTTCATAGAATGTGTTTATAAAGGATTCTGCTGTCTGGGTCTGGGGGCTTTGAAGGATTCCACCTCGGTTTGGAGGAGTGTGAAATTTGCTTTATAGAAGTTTTTCACTGTGGTTTTCTGGGCAGGGGGTGGGGTCGGGATGTGAATATTCAGTGAGATTAGTTTATGGTCTGATCTTACCAGTGAGGGATACACTTCTGGTCTGGAGCATAGAGTCCCCATGTTGGTGATGATCAGGTCCAGTACGTTTTCCCCTCTTGTGGGAGTGGTAACAAGTTGTTCCATAGCATTTGAGTTTATAAATTCTAGGAATCTTTGGGCTAGGGTGTTGGAGCTAGAGTAATGCTCCCAGTCTATGTTTGGGTAGTTGAAGTCGCCCAATATAATGGTGTTTGGAGAGACCTTCATATTTTCCAGTGTTCTCAGAAAGGCCGAGTGGGGTTCCTGGGTTTGGGAGGGTGGTCTGTAGCAGGCTATAAACTGGAAGGCAGTTTTACCCACTGTTAGTTGCACATGGATAGTCTCTGATGCTTCGTGCTTTGCCACCAACCTGGAGGTGTGGGTATCTTTGATGAATATCGATACTCCCCCTCCTTTTGTGGTTCGGTCCAAGTTTTGGGGCCGAAAATCATGGTATGAGGTATAACCTGGTAGTGCTGGGGTGCTCTCAGGAGCCCTGAACTAGGTTTCTGTTACTGCACAGATATTGGTGTTCTCCATGCTAAGGAGAGTTTCGAGTGCGTGCATCTTGAGGTTTAGACTTCTGACGTTGAGTAGCATTACTCTTAGTTTCTTATCCCTTGTGATACCTATGGAGGTGGGTTTGTCTTTTGAGCCTTGCCTAAAAAAGGCACTATGGGGGTAGCAGGAGCCTTTGTCAATATCCGAAAGCCCAGGGGTGACAGGTGCAAGCCGTCCCTAGCAAAGCATCGTGGCTTGTTGAGCATATCATCCCAAGCTGACAGGCATTGGATCCCCTTTGAATGACACCAGTACTTAAGCCAATTGTTGAAATTGATCATCTTGTCTTCATATTGTGGCATCATTCTTGGTGAGGGTAAGATGCTACTCAAGGTCGGGGTCATACCAGCTTGGGCTACATGCTCAGAGAGCTCCTTTATGTCTCTTTTCATGTAGTCCAGGGAGGTACGTCTCAGGTCATTCACACCAGCATGGACAATGACTGAGTCATATTTGTACTTGCCTTGGAGTGACCTGAGTGCTTGCGTTATGTGGCAGATCCTAGCACCCGACAGGCTGCTCACCATGACCCTCTCCTTGTTCAGCCTGGTGAGCGGGACGTCAGTGTGCCTGACGATAGAGTCACCTATTACAAGTGTATCAGGTGTGTTGTTTAGTCTTAAGGGCTGTGACTGTTCGGCACACTGGCTTTGTGAGATATGTGTTGCACGTGTTTTGTTTTGGGGTAGCGGTTGCTTGGGTGTCTGCTTTGGAGGTCTCTGCTGCTTCGGCAGATCTTTATTTAGAGCCTCTGAGTATGTTTTTGTGTGATTATGTGTTTGGTTTGCTGTCGTGGTAGGTCTATGTAAGACTGGAATTGTAGTGAGAGTGGTTTCCTTCTCCTCCTGACTGGTTATGCCAGTACTGAGTTGAGAGAGCTTAGCCTCCAGTTTGGCTATATGGTTGCATCTCTCACATGTGTTGGAATTTGTTGGGAGGAGGAGAGGGTGTTCTGTGTACATGAGACAGTTGTAACATTGCCTCAAGATTCCCAGATTCACCAGCTGGACCGGAGAGGAGATTGACAATTGACCTTTGGACATGCTAGAATAATATTGGGAATTCCTTAATAATTGAAAACAAGGGCCTGTGGGGAGTGAGGGTGTAGTGCTTTTAATTTTTAGTGCTGACTAATATAATTGCTTTAGCGCGCAAGTGTCAGGTAACTTAAGTGCAATGTGTTACAGGTAACTTAAATGCAAAAATGACAAACAGTAACTTTCTTTCAAGTGAAACAAGGAAATAAGTACAGTAAGCAATGCAGATATCATTAGTTCATAGGTTCATAGGTTCATAGGTTCATACTAGGCTATCTGCCCGAGGGCATTTACAAGCCTAGCCCATAGTTTTGTGGCTTACGCCACCCCTTTAGTATGGGGAACTATACCCATTATTTTGCTGTGCCTCTGTTGAGCAGTGACACTGAGGTAATCCCTGGGGTATATCTGCGATCTCCCATCCATTGGTCAAGATTTCTCTTGAACAAGGCCAGCGAGGTGCTCTGCCTCACATATATCGGGATTTTATTCCACAGCATAGGGAGTCTTTGGGTGATGAATCTATCCCTCCAGCACGTCCTGTTAATAGCCGTGTCGAGGTTTAAGTCTCCCGCCCTTGTGACTCTGACGGATCTAGATTTTTTGAGGTGAAGCATATTCATCAAATCTGGGTTTGACATGGCCTTGTATGTTAGGCAAAGGTCACCTCTGAGCAAGCGTAAGTTTACTGAATAGAGCTGGAGTTCTTTCAGTCGGGCAGCATAGGACAGATGTTTGAGACCCTTTATCCTTTTGGTGAGGAACTTTTGTGGCCTCTCCAGCTGCTGCAAGTGTCGGGTCAGATACATTCGAATGGGGCATTGTACTCAATCATTGGTCTGATGAGTGATGAGTATAGGGAGACTATGACCTCCCTTGATCTAGATGAGAATCCCTTCATGATAAGGTGGGCAATGTAGAAGGTCTTCCTAACTACTTTAGCTACACGGGTGTCGAATGACAGACTACTATCAACCTGGGTCCCCAGGTCCCTGATAACTTCTTCTGTGCTCAGTGGATTGCCACCTATTTGGTAGCTAGGGGTAACCTTGTTTTTCGAAGGGTATGACTATGCATTTTTTGGCATTTAACTTTAGGCCATGGCTCTGGCACCAGTTATCCGCTTCTGTGAGACCCTTCTGAAGGATATCTGTGTCAGATGTGTTTTCTACTATGGCCCAGTTTGCAGTCATCTGCAAACTTTGTCAGCCATAACCCTCCTGTGTTTGCTTGTACTTGGAAAAGTAGATGCCAAACAAGAGTGGGCCCAGGACTGAGCCCTGTGGTACACCACTTGTGACAGGCTTTGAGTCTGACATGGCGCCAGCAACTCTGACCCTGTGGGTTCTGTCACTCAGCCAGTTTGCAACCCATCTTGTGATGTATGGGTTAACATTTAAGCTGATGAGTTTTTCAATGATACCCGAGTGGGGTATTGTATCGAAGGCCTTCGCCAGATCGAGGTAGGCTGTATGGACTGCCTTTCCTCATCAATGGCTTTGGTGACTATTTCAAAAAGTCAACCAAGTTTAGAAGGCATGATCTGCCTTTGACAAAGCCAAACTGGGATGGATCCAAAGTCTGCAAATTCCCTATGTCTTTATTTATGAGGTCCATTATGATCCTCTCCATGGCTTTGCAGATAAGGCTTGTCAAGCTAATGGGCGGTAATTTCCAGGGTCGGTGGAGGCACCGCCTTTGTGAAGTGGGACCACAGTTGCAGTGCGCCACTCCTGGGTAATGCGTATCCAGAGGTAAGACTATGATTAAACAGCTGTCCTAGCTGTGGGTTTAATTCCTCGTTGAGTTCGTGGAGCACACAGCCGGGGACACCATCAGGTCCCATGGATGCTGTGTTTTTGCTTTGGAGAGAGCAGTTCTCACTTGGGCGTTGGAGATGTTTGGGGCTGCAATCACTTGGTATAGATATCTCTCCTTTGGGGAGGGGAGAAGTTTGCACTGAACCTGTCAGCCAGTATGTTGGCAATGTCTGTAGGATCAGTAATCTTCAAATCATTTTGAACTAGTTCTGAGCATATCTGGGAGTTTCCTCCCAGGTTTCTAACATAGCTAAAGAAGGCCTTATGATTGTCTTTTGAGTCTTTAGCTATTTTTCTCTCAAAATTTGCTTTGGATGATTTTATGAGAGCTCTTAGTTTTTTACTTATAGTGATCAAGGGTGTCTTACCTTTTAAGGATTTTGCTCTATCTTGTAGTAGCTTCCTCCTTTTGTTGTAGAGTTTGTTTATGGCTGGGGTCCACCAGACTGGACGCTTGCCTTTGGTACAAAGAGTCTTTGTTTTGCTTGGGATTGCCTTATCCATGCAGTCCTGCAGGTGCTGGTAGAAGGCATTTGTAAGTGATTCAGCGGCTTGAGTACTGTTTTCTGCCGGCTCGGGGGCCTTAAAGGAGACCACACTAGTCTTTAGAAGTGATCCACAGAAGCGCTGAAAAGCCGCGTATTAGGTGGAATTAGCGTTCCAGGGAAATAACAAGCAAACAAACAACAAGCATATAAACAAAGCTAGATTCAGCAGGCCTGGATCTAGTCTATGCTACAGCAAACAAGGTGTACCAATTTCAGTAAGATACAGTTCAAATATTCAGGCACTATAAACCTTTAACCAGAAATTCCCAGCTCAGAAGGGCAGAGTCCAGCCACTTCTCCCACAAGAGTGCAGACCACAAACCTTCTTAATGTAAAATAACTGGCCTGAAGCCCAAGTGCCTAAACCAGAACTATTACACTTTAAGAATAACAGACACTGGGCTCTCAATCAGCAGTTCCCAACTTAGAAGGATTAAAGCTACCTGTCCTGCCACCACAGTGCATGCCGCAAACCTTCCTAATGTAAAACAACTGGTCTGAAGCTACTTAGCTATTTAGCTACAACTATTTAGCTATTTAGCTATTTAGCTACAACTCTGTCTGCTGCTGGATAACTTCAAATTATACTGTAAAGCAAGCTGTGATCTAAACATAAATAAGGGTGATTAGCAACAGTAAAGAAGCAGGCCTAACACAGAAGGAATACAAACTGAGAGTGACTCACAGATTTCCCGTTATATGTCAATGGCATGGGAATTCACAGCTACGTCCTTATGTCTGGCATGAGTCACAGAAAGATGACAAGAAATGCTTTATGGGAAAGAGAAAGGCTTGAAGCAGAAGAAGATCATGTTGACATATCAAGCCTCGTTGGTAGCCATGTTGTGCTAAACAGGCTAAAATTACAAATAAAGCACTTAGAGTGATTTTGAGGTGTTAAAATAGGTTGGGAAACAAAGACAGATTGAAAAATGCATGTTTTTTTTTTTTAGTTGGAGGGTGGAGTTTTCCTTTAAAGAACTTTTTACAAGTAAAACCAGCATATTTTCACCAGCGGCTAGCCTATGACCTTCCTATATGAAGTAGTTAGTAGGCTATTAGTACATTTTGCCCATTTGTTCCACATTATAAGGGGTAGTGTTCCTCATTTTGGAGAAGAAAGGTTGAGAGCTATGCTCATTATGAAGAACATACCTCATTTGGGGTCTTAAAAGGTTCATGTTCCTTGACGTTCCACATTGAAAAACTCTGTCACACATTCAGTGTTAGGAATTTTCTAAGTGAAATACATGGTAAATAGAAATGAATCATATTAATTCATTAAAAGATCTTTTTTTTTACAAGAAAAGTAGCATATTTAACTATCCTATGACCTTCCTAGTTAAAGTTGGGATGCTCTTCCATTATCGGGGAAGCAGTTATAATGTCCTCTAAGAATGTTAGTATGCACTGGCAATCTAATGTCTTATGGAGAAAAAGTGGTGAATTACGCTTAATAAATAGTGACAATAATTACAAACTTATTTTACTTCAGAAATCATATATTAACTCAAATTCTCTTATTTTGTCATGTGTCACGTTAATAGTACTAATATTTTGAATGTGTCCCTGATTATTTTCAGATTTGTCCCCGATTTTGTTTCGATTTGTCCCTAATTCAATGAGAGTTACAAGAGACACCGTCTTTCCCTGGTAAAGCTATTTCTTTTTTACTGACGTCTACGTCTGCCCAGAAAACATGTTGTCCCAAAGTACAGCCAGTAAGCCTGGTTACATGATGGACCAAGGGAACATCATGGTTCTCAGTATTCCGACTTATGTCTTTGAGGCATTATTCAGATGATGAGTACTGAATACCAACTTGACTTAGTTTGGTAAAGTCAGTAGTTTCAGCCCTCCTTACTGCAAAAAGAAAGCAAGCGAGTAGGTTCCAAAATTAACCATTGCCATACCTCCCAACCATGCTGAATTACTAGGTTTTTACTGAGTTTTGGGATTCAAATGAAGGGGTGCCACAATTCCCAAGTGGCACCCCTTCATTTCTGATTTTTTCTTTTGTTTTTTAATTTTTTTGCGCTTTGCACTGTTTCAGCTGGTGTCATCACGTGCGCAATGACATCAGCTCTGTCAGGGCTACCAGCCTATCAGAATTGAGCTCAAGGAGCTCACGCATTTCTGGCTGGCCTGGCTGCTCATATGTGAGTGGGAATGGCAACAAATGGTTGCTGTTACACAACACTATGGAATCGGACTATGGGTTATTATTAATGTCGGGGAATCGGACTTGCAGCAGAATGAAGACTCAACGGTGGAATCAGAATGAAGAAGAAATAAGGAAGCTAACTTTCAGAGAAGAGTGTGTGTGTGTGTGTGTGTGTGTGTGTGTGTGTGTGTGTGTGTGTGTGTGTGTGTGTGTGTGTGTGTGTGTGTGTCACATGGCAGGAGTATCGAACACAGTAAAATGCCCTCCTGGAAAAGGCCCAAAGGTAAGGTAAAACATTTTTTCTTCAGAACTGACAGATGCAGAAGAATTGGATTAGGCAGCTGCTTTAGTAAGTTTTAGACGTGACCTCAAGCATTTCAATAAATTCAAAGACAGCAAATTCAGCAAAATATGTGTGTGACTCAAGGTCTGAAGCAGATAACTTTTTTTGTGAATATTTCTTTGCACCACCTTATAACCTGTAAGAGCCTAGCTGCATATAAAGAGTATATTCCTGCTTCCTTCTGGAGTGTAAAGATATCGCTTGTATAACTTCACAGATGTGGGTTACCTGGCTATTTATTCTATAGTGTGTAGTTAGTTTTTGAATCAAGAGAATATGTGTACATAATCCAAAGTCTGCCGAAGTTATAATGCAGTTATAGTAACAATGACCTCAATCTCTTAGTACTCTGACAAACTGTCAAACTGTGGTTTAACAACTGTTGTAGAGGTCTTCTGAGCGCCATTCATTCATTTTAAACATCTTTGTTACTATACTGCAATAATATATTTAAGCATGCACCCAGGGCAGAATTCAAAAATTTCTTTGTGTGACGGGAGCCAACTCAAGCTACTGTTACCTGAGTCGTTATCTTCATGATTGCCAAATGTGGAAAACAGCACTCTTAAACTAATAGAACTATTTAACAGAACTATTAAAGGTTCCATTTAGCATGAAAGCACTGAAATCTATACTACAGTTGAGCTTACTACATCTTGCCATTTGATTTTGGAGTGTGATCAGGTTTGCAGGTTGCCCACTTTATATAGGTTCGTAGGTTCATACTAGGCTATCTACCCTAGGGCATTTATAAGCCTAGCCAGAGTGTGTTTAGCTTTCGCCACCCATTTTAAATGAATTTTGCTATGCCCTTTTTCGAGGTTAGTATACTGTGCCTCTGTCTAACAGTGACACAGAAGTGATACACGGGGTAAACCTACGATCTCCCATCCACTCATCAAGATTCCTCTTGAAGAGAGTCAATGAGGGACTCTGCCTAACCTGGACTGGGATTTTATTCCAGAGTGAAGGGAGCCTCTGGGTTATGAATCTGTCCCTCCAGCATGTCCTATTTATTTCACTGCTGAGGTTCAAGTCTCTCAAGCACGTAGCTCGAAGGGATTTGGATTTTCTGAGGTGCAACATGTCCATTAATTCCGGGTTGGACATGGCTTTATACGTCAGACACAGATTGCCTCTGAGCAGGCGGTATGCCACTGAGTGGAGCTGGAGTTTCTTTAACCTGGCAGAATATGGCATCTGTTTGAGCCCTTTGATCCTCTTGGTGAGGTACTTTTGGGGTCTTTCCAGTTGCTGCAGGTGTCTGGTAAGGTACATCCCAAAAGGGGCATTGTACGCAATTATGGGCCTGATGAGGGATGAGTAAAGAGGCACGATGACCTCCCCTGATCTAGATGTGAATCCCTTCATGATTAGGTGGGCTATATAAAATGTTTTTCTAACCACTTTGACCACGTGGTTTTCAAATGAGAGATTGCTATCAACTTGGGTCCCCAGGTCCCTAATTACTTCTTCCGTACTTAATGGATTACCACCTATGTGGTAATTTGTGGGCACTTTGTTTTTGCCAAAGGGGATGACTATACACTTTTTGGCGTTTAGCTTGAGACCATGGCTCTGGCACCAGTTGTCTGTTTCTATGAGGCCCTTTTGTAGGATGCTTGGGTCGGCTGGAGAGTCGTTTATGGCACCTAGTTTGCAGTCATCTGCGAACATGGTCAGCCACAGTCCTTCCGTGTTGGCCTGTACTCCGAGAAATATATACCGAACAAGAGAGGTCCCAGGACTGAGCCTTGTGGGATGCCACTTGTAACTGGTTTGGAGTCTGACATGGCTCCAGCAATTCTAACCATGTGGGTCCTGTCCTTGAGCCAGTTTGCAACCCATCTAGTGACATAGGGGTTTATATTTAAGCTGGTGAGCTTATCTATAATGCCCAAGTGAGGTATTGTATCTAAGGCTTTTGTGAGGTCCAGGTAGGCTGTGCAGACTACCTTCCCTTCGTCAATGGCCTTGGTGACTGTTTCAAAGAAATCAACCAGGTCTAAGAGGCAGGATCTGCCCTTAACAAAGCTGAACTGGGTAGGATCCAGTGTCTGTAGGTCCCCAATATCTTTATTTATGAGGTCCATGATGATCCTTTCCATAGCTTTGCAGACCAAGCTAGTCAGGCTTATGGGGCGATAGTTTCCAGGATCCGTTGAGGCACCACCTTTGTGGAGAGGGACCACTGTTGCTGTACCCCACTCTTTGGGTGCATATCCTGTAGTAAGGCTGAAAATGAACAGTAGTTTTATGTTTGGGTTTAGCTCTTGGAGTTCATGTAGGATGCAGCCCGGGACACCGTCTGGTCCCATTGATGCTGTGTTTTTTGCTTTGGAGAAGGCGGCTCTTACCTGAGCATCTGAGATGTCAGGGGGGCAGCACTCTGCTGGGATAGATATTTGCCCTTTTGGTGGGGAGGGGTGGAGAAGTTTGCGCTGAACCTGTCAGCTAGGAGGTTGGCAATGTCTGTGGGTTCGGTGTATTTTTTGTCATTTTGGACTAATTCTGAGCATATCTGGGAATTCCCACCCAGGTTCCTAACATAACTAAAGAAAGCCTTGTGATTATCCTTAGTGTCCTGAGCAACTTTTCTCTCGAAGCTGGGCTTAGACGATTTTATGAATTCCCGTAGTTTTTTGCTAATACTGATCAGAGATGCCTTCCCTTTTTGGGATTTTGCTCCATCATGTAGTAGCTTCCTCCTTCTATTGTATAGTTTGTTTATGGCTGGGGTCCACCAGACAGGACACCTGCCTTTGAAGGATTGGGTCTTGGTTTTATTTGGGATTGCATGATCCATGCATTCCTGAAGGTGTTCATAGAATGCGTTTATAAAGGATTCTGCGGTCTGGGCCGTATTTTCCACAGGCCCGGGGGCTTTGAAGGATTCCATCTCAGTTTTGACGAGTGTGAAATTTGCTTTAGAGAAGTTTTTCACTGTGGTTTTCTGGGCAGGGGGTGGGTCGGAATGTGAATATCCAGTGAGATTAGTTTATGGTCTGATCTTACCAGTGAGGGATACACTTCTGGTCTGGAGCATAGAGCCCCCATGTTGGTGATGATCAGGTCCAGTATGTTTTCCCCTCTTGTGGGAGTGGTAACAAGTTGTTCCATAGCATTTGAGTTTATAAATTCTAGGAACCTTTGGGCTAGGGTGTTGGAGCTAGAGTAATGCTCCTAGTCTATTTTTGGGTAGTTGAAGTCATCCAATATAATGGTGTTTGAAGAGACCTTCACATTTTCCAGTGTTCTCAGGAAGGCCGAGTGGGGTTCCTGGGTTTGGGGGGGGGGGTGGTCTGTAGCAGGCTATAAACTGGAAGGCAGTTTTACCCACTGTTAGTTGCACATGGATAGTCTCTGATGGTTCATGCTGTGTCACCAACTTGGAGGTGTGGGTATCTTTGATGAATATTGATACTCCCCCTCCTATGTGGTTCGGTCCAAGTTTTGGGGCCGAAAAGCATGGTATGAGGTATAACCTGGTAGTGCTGGGGTGCTCTTGGGAGCCTTGAACCAGGTTTCTGTTACTGCACAGATATCGATGTTCTCCATGCTAAGGAGAGTTTCGAGTGCATGCATCTTGAGTAGCATTACTCTTAGTTTCTTATCCCTTGTGATACCTATGGACGTGGGTTTATCTTTTGAGCCTTGCCTAAAAAAGGCACTATGGGGGTGGCAAGAGCCTTTGCCAATATCCGAAAGCCCAGGGGTGACAGGTGCAAGCCGTCCCTAACAAAGCATCGTGGCTTGTCAAGCATGTCATCCCAGGCTGACAGGCATTGGATCCCCTTTGAATGACACCAACACTTAAGCCAATTATTGAATATGATCATCTTGTCTTCATATTGGGGCATCATTCTTGGTGAGGGTAAGATGCTACTCAAGGTCAGGGTCATACCAGCATAGGCTACATGCTCAGAGAGCTCCTCTATGTCTCTTTTCATGTAGTCCAGGGAGGTACGTCTCAGGTCATTCACACCAGCATGGACAATGACTGAGTCATATTTGTACTTGCCTTGGAGTGACCTGAGTACTTGTGTTATGTGGCGGATCCTAGCGCCCGACAGGCAGCTCACCGTGAACTTCTCCTTGTTCTGCCTGATGAGCAGGACGTCAGTGTGCCTGACAATAGAGTCACCTATTACAAGTGTATCAGGTGTGTTGTTTAGCCTTAAGGGCTGTGACTGTTCGGCACACTGGTTTTGTGAGTTATGTATTGCACGTGTTTTGTTTTGGGGTAGCGGTTGCTTGGGTGTCTGCTTTGGAGGTCTCTGCTGCTTAGGCAGATTTTTATTTAGAGCCTCCGAGTATGTTTTTGTGTGTTTATGTGTTTGGTTTGCTGTCATGGTAGGTCTATGTTAGACTGGAATTGTAGTGAGTGTGGTTTCCTTCTCCTCCTGACTGGTTACGCCAGTACTGAGTTGAGAGAGCTTAGCCTCCAGTTTGGCTATATGGTTGCATCTCTCACATGTGTTGGAATTTGTTGGGAGGAGGAGTGGGTTGTCTGTGTACATGAGGCAGTTGTAATATTGCCTCACATTTCCCAGATTCACCAGCTGGACTGGAGAGGAGATTGCATACTATTTGCTGATGAATACATGTCTTTGCAAGACTACCTTTTCGCATGTGAAAAGAGCAATGGCAGCGGAGTTGCACATTATCTGGCTTTAAGAAAATGTAGTAAAATTAATTCAGAAAAGACGTGCTTTTCTTGGGACTGCTGTCAGCTGTCGCTCAGATCACCTGTGGTGTTGTTCAACCTCATGCTCGTTTTTGGAATACTGGTGTATTTGAAATTACTCAGGAGCTCATTAAATCAGCAAATCAAGTGTATAACATTGGTCTTACCAGTTGCACCTGTGTGTTTTGTGTGTAACAATTATATCTCACTCTCTCTCAATGTGTGTGTGTGTGAGATATATATATATATATATATATATATATATATATATATATATATATATATGTAACCTTTGCGTTTAATGTTGGTATCCTACAATTCCATTGGAGTGTGTGGGGCTACATAATTATATACACAAATTTTATGTTAATCAGCGTACAGATTTGTACCTATTTTTTGTGGGCTTTTTCCAGATTTTTGATGCTTTCAGGTTGAGAGGTATGACCATTGCAAGAACTGATCTTGCAGTAGGGTACCAACCACAAGGGCTGGTGCTTTTTGTTGGATCCTGCAGTATCTGAGTTCGTGGGACTATAACATCTTAAGAGCTTGGCATTTTATTTCACAGCACATAGCTAAAATAGTGCACTGCGTAACTTTTATCTAACTTAACCAAGTCCACCACGGTAACTTGCACTGGATAATGTCCATGAATTGTATGCATGATTCATAAACGCTCAGGTGAATCTTGATGAGCTGAAATGCTATTTGTACATCCTATCAAGTCCGAACTACACGTAATAACTTAAAGACATTCCATAAAGATTTGGAGAAAGCCAGAGGCAAAATGCAGTTTGAAATACAAATTACCTCATAAAGGTTGTTTAGAATAAATGGTTAAAAATAGACTTACTTGCTCAGTATTTTCTAAGTTAAAAATTTGTAGGTTTTTGTTATCGTCAAACTGCCCTTAGGCTTGTTATCATTGCTGGCATGTCCTAACATTCTTAGCGGACATTACAACTGCTGCCCCGATAAGTTGGTGGCAAGCTGTTAGTATGTGTTTTACTTCCACATTTTGCCCATTTGTTACACATTAGGAGGTCTAGTGTTCTTCATTTTGGAGACGGACAGCTGAGAGCTATGGTTGTTAGTAAGCTGTCAGAATTTGTTCCACATTTTACCTGTTTGCCCTGCATTATGGGAGGCAGTGTTTCACGTTTAAGAGGAAAAGGGTTAAGAGGTGTAAAGTTCAACCAAGGTCACACAAATCTATATGAAGACGTGAAAGGACCACTATGGGAAAAACATTTAAAAATATATATTTTTTTTAACTTTTTCTTAAGTTTGGCTCATTGCAAACCTGTATGCACTAGATAGAAGTAGTTACTAGTAATTGTATTCAATTTGTAACCCTGACTGACCTACTGGGAGCAGACATCCTGATGAGAGTTTGTTGTCTTCTAAAGAAACATCTTCCCCATGATACACTGTGAGTCCACTGTTTTTGAGAATACAGTGCCCATAGCTGGGCTGTCATATAAGACTTCCTTTCACATAGAATGGAAGAAGAGGAAAGAGCAGCTAAGTTTGACAGGCCTCAGTAAAAGTATCATTTACTGTTAAACAGTGCCTTTTACAAATGTTTCCTTATGATGTGCTACACATTCTGTTAAAAAATCTTCCAGAACTGCCAGCTCATTGCAGAGATAACAGAATTTATTTAGACATTCAACTTTGATCTGCTTCAGTTGCTTCTAAAGTTACTCCTCCCATATTCCCACCCTCATCTAGAAGAGTTTCACATGTTCTGCCCTGCTAGGTTCAGCTAATCTGAATGACAATACACATCAAACAGAGTTGCATGCAATCAGCCAGGTGTGCTTCTGAAACTGTTCCCTCATCTCTCTCCTTATTTCTATCATCTGAATACCATGTTCACAGTAAGTCAAGGTAGAAATGTGCTTTTAGCAATCCTTAATGTAAAGGTGTCCAAGTATTCCTCTGAACATGCCCGTAACATACACAGATAATTAATCTGGGCCACTAACAGATTTAGCTATGATTGCAAATTCCATACTCTAATCAAAATGAATATTCATATTTGCTTTACAAAAAATCGCAGTCCTCTGCATTTGTACCCATTAGGCATGCCACTGATGTGTCCTTCTATTTGTAGTTACTACTACTGCTCGTGTGTGCACGTATGCTTTACTGATATGATGTTTTTGAAGCAAGTAAGTAGATTCTTTACTTCATGCTATGCAGTGCCTACTCCCACTGTTCCAAACATTGTGCATACTGTTCTTGCTCTCTCTCAAAATTGTTTTCATTTGCAGTTTGCCACAACATGCTTTTCTATTCATCAATATACAGAAATTAATGCTTTTCTCCAAGAATCTATATAAACCAGGCTACCTCCAGCAATATGGTTTGCACAACAGTAATTTTTTCTGTAATCATGACTGTTGCAATTCAATTATCATATGCACATTTGAATTTAGTTCTTACA
>NC_056733.1:1520745941-1520790941 GCF_019279795.1 Protopterus annectens
AAATGTGTGGGCAACATGTGCGTGTCCATATGACTCACACATGCCAGTCAGGGTGGTTCACATACCAGTCAAAGCCAGCAGGACAGGTGTAGACAAACACAAACAGAGGCTGTGCTATAGTCTCTGAATGATGCCTATGGGTAACCTCCCACCCAGGCCTACACAGACAGACTACAGCAGGTCAGGCAGTGGGATGTTAGTTCTGAAGGGTAGGAAGTTAGACACTAATATGTAGGTCAACCAAAGCTAAGACCTGTAGTACACTGATGTGCTTCTAGTCAGCATGATGGGTTAGAATAGAGAATGAAATGGAGTACCTGGCATAATCAGTATAGTCATAGCAAATGTGTACAAGTGCCAGGTCTGCCCCCCCCCCATCCAATGTAGACATGTAGAAACAGTAAGGTGTCCCTCCCAGTCATGTGTAGAAATGTAGAAACAGTCAGGTGTGTCCCCCCAATCCTGTGTAGAAATATAGTAACAGTCAGGTGTGCCCCCCCCACTCCCATGTAGACATGTAGAAACAGTCAGGTGTGCCCCCATGCCCAATCCAGTGTAGAAATGTAGTAACAGTCAGGTGTGCCCCCCAATCCTGTATAGAAATGTAGTAACAGTCAGGTGTGCCCCCCAATCCTGTATAGAAATGTAGTAACAGTCAGGTGTGCCCCCCAATCCTGTGTAGAAATGTAATAACATGTATGAGTAGGTATAATATGGGTGGAGCACAGATGCCCAGAGGTGGCCAAGGTAGCAGGATAGTTTGTAGCATTTCCACAGTATGCAGGTCTGTGTGTGTTAGGATGGTGTGTGTTTCATATTGTGTAAGAGTGGTCAGTATGTATGCATGTTGAGGTAAGACCTGGTAGCTACTGCCCACTAATGCTGATGACAGGGACAAGCCCTCACAACTGCAGTGCCAAAGACAATCCCCACCAGTATAACACATGCTATCAGTAGGCCATTGTAAATGTATGGTGGTAATATGTGTCACCATCTGAAAGACTGACATGGCATGGCTGTTGGGCTAGATATACAAGCAGTACACAGTGGAAAGTACCCGAGACATACAGTATATATTGTGTCACTGTGAAATGGCGACACCCTTGGAATTGTACATACAGGTATGCATCACAGTAACTGGTCCTGTAGTAGGAGATACCGGTGATGTCTGCCCAAACACATGCAGATCACAAAGGCAGTAGTACCGATGTATTGGGAAACAGCTGATGTACCTGCACATGCCAGCATAACTGGAATGCCTCATGCATATCTGTGTGTCAGATGCAAGTAGTGTCCATAGCACACATGCAAGCAGCTCACACAAACACCACCCACAGGTACCTCTCTGGTCATTATCCCTGCTGTGGGGAATGGGTACAGTATAACCCCACCTGCATATGGCAATAGCAGAAGAATGCAGCATGCAGTGCAGGTGTCCCATGCAGGTGTGTCCATAGCTGTAGGTAGCACCCTGCCAACATCCACACCACCTGATCAAGACTGATAGAAGGTATTGTCATGAACACCTATCACACCTACCCTGTCACCCCAGGGGAATATACTGTATAGTGGTCTGAGACTGTAGTACTGACAGAATGCAACAGCCTGCCACACCTGGCCCACAGCAACACCTAATGCCCCACAGGCTTCTGCCAAAGGCTTGTGTCTCACACATACTGCCAATGCATGTTATGTCATGGACACCCAAATAACAACATAATACACTCCACATAAGCCATATGCAAGACCACGGGGGCAAACAACAGTAACATGTCCACCATGTCCCACTGCATGAACTGGGGACCAATACTAACACACACCTGTGATGGGGTGATACACTTAGGGAAAGTATCAGAGAATGTATGCATAATGTATGGAAGAGGTTAGAATAACAGATGGGGGGGGTGGGAGCATGGGCAGCAATGGAATGTGCAGGGTCTGACACCAAGCTGTGTGCACACACTATCCCTGGCTGTAAACACATAAATGGGTGGCTACATACTTGCTCATACACCACAATAGGGTTAATGTCCTGACCCATGGCCCCTGCCTCTGGGTAACTTGTATGAATCTGTACAGCTGTGAGGCATTGCCACAGCAAGAAAAGCCCATACTGTCATGTCGATGGGCATACAAGTATGGGATCCTCTGCCAGCACTGTACCAAGGTGTAGAACCGGATACACAGACCCAGCAGCAAGTGTCTGCAGCTACCCCTCCAGAATGGCATAACTTACCATAAATAGGTAGGTGTCTGCCCACAATACCGGACACAGCTGCATTCACCCTTGTCCCACAAGACATCACTGTGAGCAAGAATCTCCACCTGACAGTACATGAGGACAGAAAACATCACTGTGTATAACAGTACACATGTCTGAATATCTCTGCTAACAGCAGTACCATGGCAGCTGAAGCAGCACAGTCACAATCACCTACAGTACACACTATCCTCTGCACAGTTTGTCGCCATATTGCCAAATGATCGACGCATACCCTGCAGAAACAGTATGCTACCTGTAGGTGTACAACACAAAGGTCTGCACTGCAGTACAAACTACCTGGAATCGATCTACACATTCAATACAGAAGGGCATACTGGGCATGCTCACACACTTAAACAAATGAAGCCCATGTCTGCAAACAACAGTGGACCAGGCATATCTGGCAGTTGCAGATGTTAGTGCAGACACTCCTCAGTATGCACCAGTGAAGTTTTGCACACACAGTGGATCGGAATACAGGCATATATCCAAGGACAACACACTATAATAAGCCAAAAGTAGACATACATAGATGTGTGGAAGAGAGTGACTGTGACAAGAGGCCATCCATTATGAGGCCTAAATAGCTACAACCACATGAGATTCAGATGTCACTCTCTGTAGACATTAGCCACCGGTATCTGCCAGCTTTATGGACTATGTGGTGCAAGTGCTAGCTGTGCAACATGACTGTACAAGGAAGTAGTCATCCAGCAGCTGTATACACGTACCTGTGGAATATACCCCTGCATGTTCCCACATGTGGTATGTCAACCTCTAGATGAATGGGTTACGGCCCATGCACACACACTGCCCTCCCCATAGCCCTAATATGACAAGTCTGCTGAGGTCATTCACTTTGAAATACACCCTTGGGAAAGGTGTTGGCCAGTAATCTCCGGGGTGTGTCCTATAACTGTGTACTGCTGTAGTGTGATAAACTAGTTAGGTAGGAGTTCTAATCCCAGACATGGCAACTGTGTGTGTGTGTGTGTGTGTGTGTGTGTGTGTGTGTGTGTGTGTGTGTGTGTGTGTGTGTGTGTGTGTGTGTGTGTGGGTGTGTGTGTGTGTGTGTCTGTGTGTGTGTGTGTGTGTGTGTGTGTGCGCACATCTGTAGAGAGCAATGCTTTTTAGGCTAGTCACACTCACTACAATTCAAATGCCCTACTTTGTCAAGGCTGTTGATGTCATACACTGTGAAATGCACCTTTCGGAAAGTTGAAGCCCAGTAATCTTTGTGGCATGTCCTATAACTGCGTATTGCTGTAGTGTGATAAACTAGTTAAGTAGGAGTTCTAATCCCAGACATAGGAACTGTATGTGTGTGTTTCTGTCTGTGTAAGGAGCAATGCATTTTATGCTAGTTACACTCACTGTAATTCAAATGCCCTACTTTAGCAATCCTGCTGATGTCATTCACTGTGAAATACAACTTTGAGAAAACAGTACTCCAGTAATCCCCATGGCGTGTCCTATAACAGCTTCATGCTGTAGTGCGATATAGGACTCTGGTAGGGGTTCTATTCCCACACATGGCAGTTGTGGATGTGTGTCTATGTCTGTGTAGGGAGCAATGCATTTTAGGCTACTCACAGTCACTAAAATTCAAATGGCCTACTTTGGCACTCCTGCTGATGTCATTCACTGTGAAATACACCTGTGGGGAAGAAGTACTCCAGTAATCTCAGTGGCACATCCTATAACTGCATAGTGCTGTAGTGTAGTAAATTAGTTAGGTAGGAGTTCTAATCCGAGACATGACAGGGGTGAGTGACTGTGTTTGTCATTCATATCCTGTGTGGAGGTGGATGTGAGTGTGTAACAACTGGACTCAATGTGGAGCGGGTTTCGCAAAGTTCTTATATGTTGGCCCTAGTATACATCACAATGTCCACCATACAGGGATAACATATGTGAAATAGCTGAGAGGCTGGGGTGCAAATCCATACCCCTACATGTGACATCAAGGCCAGGTGAACAAAGTTAGCAACCCTTGTATTGCCCAGAGAACACTCTCAACCAATGTCTCATACACACACACACACACACACACACACACACACACACACACACACACACACACACACACACTAACTTAGGCAACAGCTGCTATGTTGGTAGTACCCTGCATATTGCCCACTGATAGTAACCATGGTGTGGTTGCAGTGGGCTACAGAGGGCATGGCACCCTGTCTATCAGTCCAATAGGCACTTATATGCTGACAGTGCACCTTCTCTATATTCCCCAATGGACACTTGCAACACCTGTGGTGCCATCAAATGTGACCCACAAAGGACATACCAAGCCTGAAATACATGCCCTGTATGGACAGATACCACTGACACCAGGGAATACCAGTATCATGCTATCAATATAGGTGCAGGGTCAACCTGCTGTCCATTAACAATTCCCACCACATGAGGCCAGGACTGGCACATCTGATGATAACAATCAACATGGGCCAGACACCCCAGATATAGTTCCACATGTCACTGTACATACATGTGGGAGTTTTGCACATCCCAGACACTGTCCATGTCATGGACTAAGGAACACATACATGGCAAGCAATGCACAGCATTGGCCACACGCAATAGTTACCCAGGTGACTGGATGATGAATACAATACACACCTGTATGGGCAAATCCAGACACTACACCCCCCGAGTCACAATACAGACCATTGTCATCTGGCCTGATGCCAAGGTATACCCATCACTTAGCCATGTATAGCTGTCTGGCACAGTCGACCACTACACACATGTGAAGCAATGCACACATGCATATCAGTACTGGCACCCTGTGTCTGTGTGTGTGTTGTACGATGTCTATGACCACATTCACACTCGCTACAACCCCCATTGGCATACTGAAGCATGCTGGCTGATGTCAGACACCTCCACATACCCCTTGCCCATATAACCTCCGTATGACCCCTGTAGTGCATGTGATACCTGCTCAGTACTGTGTTGCGGAAATCTCACTAGTGATGAGTTATATCCCTGGCCCTGCCAAGTGTGTCAATGTGTGTGCGTCCCTGTGAGAGTGTGGCTGTGTTGACACTGACACCTGTTCATGGGGACAGCCACAAGTACTACACCTACCTTATAGCTACCATATCACTGTTGCAGATGTCACTCACGATCACATATCAGTTTGGAGGGCTTCTCAACATGTAACCTATGTGATGCATCTAATAACTGCATAGACATCGCACTATGTAGTTGTCAGGGGTTTGATACCCTGTACTGGTAGGTGTGTGACACAAACATGCTTATGTTTTACTCTCCCACCCCTCCTTGACTTATCTTTGCCTCTGTCTGCCTCTTTCACTCCCTTTCTGGTGGATGTGGAGACTTACACCTGCTTTGCTTAGGCAGTAGCATGTGTATTTTAAGGGATGCTCATGATCAGCTGATGGCCTCTGCATGAATTGCAGCCCTCCTCTAGCTGACTGCATGTGGAACAGCTGTTAACATTCCCATAGCCAACTGCATGGTAACACACTCCAGTATCTAGGAACATCATGTTGGTGTTGGGCCTTTTTATTCACTGTGAGCAGGTACTCGATCTGTTGTTTGGCAAACAGCATCAGAGATGGATTGAGGATTTACCTCTAACAACATACACTGTGGAAACTGGCCAACACACAGGAGGGAGATGTGCCTGACCTAACTACAGACTATAAGTGCTGCTATACTGCATTTGGAGTAATTTTGGTTTAACAGGGTGTGTGTGAATATGGCTGTCCTACATGTTGTAATATCTGTCATGTCAGTGCTATGTTTATTAGGAAACCCCCACCTGTAGGGTCATCTGCAGACTGGGCAGTGTGTGGTGCCTTTTGTTTCATGTGTTACCCACAGAGCACCTATCTGTGAACTGCAGAAGGTAGTGTGAGGATTGCAGTCTGTAGATGGTGAGAGCCATGATAATTACTGACTTCATATCTCTCATAGGACATATGTTGCAACAAACCATGTTACAACAGTAAATGTATGAGGTTATCACAGCAACGTGTCAATATTGGCCCTGTGTTTGTGCCTCCAGCCACAACTCTGTCACCCTTTGTACATATGTCATGCAGTAAGAGGTGCAGATGTGCTGCAGACCATATTTAGTGACATCATATCTGATAACAAGCCAGTGAGATATCGGACTGCTACACGTTATGTATAGTAGGGGATATATTTGATGACATAACCTGGACATGTTGTGGTTGTGTGTACAGTACTGAGGTCTGTGTACTTATAGTGATTGTCGACAGTGTGTGTGTATTGTTAATATGTACATTGGCCTATGTACAGACTGTGGTAGATGTCATTGTTCCTGGTCCTGGTTTACCTGATGTTACATGCTGCTCCACTGCATGTTACCCTATCAGCTTACATGTTTGGAGGGCCAAACACACACATGTCCCATACCACAGACAGGCATTGGACCACACTGTGTAGTGAGCCAATATATATAGGGTTAGTGTGTGAGTGCCACATATGAGGATGGTGTTGAACAGATAGTCCATATACTGTAATATTACGGTAGCTTACAACATGTGGCTGTGGCTGTGCTCACATTGGTTGTGGTTATGCACTTTCACACAGATGTCTGTTACTCTGTACTGTGACATGCTTGTAGAGCCTGCTATATATGCAGGTACATGTGTATTTCCCCATAAGAAATGTTGTCCAATGTTGAGTGTTGAGCCAGTATGGCTGTAGCCTGCACAGTGCTTTGTTACATGCTTAGCAGGTAAGTGTACTTACCCAGTTAGATGTCATGTCCAGATACTTGCCAGATGTACTGCTGCTGGGCCACCATAACAGTCATGTATGTCAGACAAAGCAGTGGGATGCAGTACAGATGTATATCAATAACTAGTGGGTAGTATGTGGCCATGACACCTCTGTACCAGTGGTAATTATTTGTCAGGACAGACAGGGGTGTGTGAATACATAACCTATGGGGGCAAATATATACCAGTAGGTACATGTTATACCCATCTACATGGCTAACATTCACATTGTCAGGCTAGGTCCACATGTCTTGCACTAAGGGGTTCTGTGTATACCTCTGGACTGTCCAGAGTGTGTCAGGCTGGCCACATATATTGGGCAATATCTCTGCTGTAGTCCACAGGAGCATTACTGTGCTAGCAGTGGTACTGTACTATGACGTCCTTAGGATGTCTGTCAGTAGTCAGTTGCACACATGTTAAAAGCAGATGTGACCTCCCACACACACCATGTCTTTGAAGACAATCCCTATTACAGTAACAATAGTCTACAGATGTACCTGCAAAACATACCTGACATCCCCTTGTACTACGAAGTTGGGACTACTGGGGCTGAGGTAGGGCTCCACTCCATGTTCAGGACATATGGTGAGCATATATGTATATATATTTCTGCAGATATCTATATAGATATATATATACATATATAGATATCGACATACATAGATGGCTATGTATATTTACATAGATATACATATAAACACTCAGATATAGACATATACAGAGCAATATATCTCTACACATATACAGACAGACATACATGTGCACATATATGTATGGATATCTACATATATATTGACAGTAGTAGGTATATCAGAATAGATATGTATGCACATATAGTCATATATATCTACATATATACCAACATAACTAGGCATATCTGTACACATAGGATGTGCATACATATATAGCTATATATCTATATATACATATTCGTATATCTATATCTATATATACATATGTCTATATATACATATATGTATACATACATACATATATATATATATATATATATATATATATATATATATATAAACATATACTGCGGTGGTGGTGCTGCGGTAGCATTGTCACCTCACAATAAGACGCTGTCCTGTTCAATTCTCAGCCAGACCATCTTTTGTGTGGAGACATGCATGAATGGGCATACCTTCGTTGAAGGTTGTGCGTCAGAGCCGGCAACTCGGTACGTAAAAAATCTACTGCCAATCATTAGCGGACCGGAGTTCCGCTGTGGTGACCCCTAACCAAGAAAAGTCAAAAGACACAACAACAACATATATATATATATATATATATATATATATGTACATACGAAGAGATGTAAACATGGCCATATATATGTTGCACTATACAGATGTGTATACAGACATATCTATGGGTATACATGTGTATGTACATGTAGACATATATAGACCTATTATATGTATACAATCATATTTCTGTCATGAGTAAACCTCATGGTTGTGTACACCCTCCCAGATGTATCTCACCGTATGTATCTGCTATCTGTGCATTATGATAAAACAACATATGTGATGCAACAGTCATATTAATAACAATGACTACACAATTTAGGAAGTAAAGGCAATTGTTTAATACTACTCAATATGTGTATTGACAGCCATATTGGTAAAACAACAGCTGTCTTCACAGTGGTCACGGCATAGTGGTTAAGTACTGTGACTTCAGTGTACAGTGTCCTGGGTTCAAGACCTGCAAGGGCTGTTCATTTTGTTCTGGGCAGAACAAGGGATGTTGAATACAGAGTGGTTAAGGCAGTTTTGAGCAGCTTTAAGTGCGGTTGCGTGGGTTTGCACGAAGCTAAGCAGTGCTGAGCTATGGGTAAACATACGGGTGCTTACACAGTGTAGGCTTCACTTACCAGTTCACAAATCAGCTCAGCTGTTATATTGCAGAAGTGTTGATACTTGCTAAGCATGGCTTAGCCCTGGTAACCAGGTCACACCACCCAGTCTGATAATCTGTAATAAGTGTATGTAATGGCATGTACAATACATGCGCTTATGTGCTGTCATTACAGTAGCAAGGGGTGTGAGTGTCATGTGTGGGACAAAGACATATATGAGGCCTGTAAAGCACTGTTATCCATGTAAATGTGTTACATGCAGGTGTAGTAGCCCAGGGTACGTGCTGTCACACTGGCATGTAGTGTATCATGGCAGTACTACTGTTGAAAGTGCTTACCCAGGCAAGAGCAGAGTGCTAAATGTAGTACTGACAATAGGCACACCTGCGGGCATAGCTGGACACTGAGGCCTCCCTGTTGTATCACTGGTGTGTGAGCTGTGCCACAGTATATACCCCTTACTGGGTAATGAACCATCATGTGGAATGTAACTGTATACTACCGTCTGTACAGCACAATAATGAGGGCTTCCAACATGTTGTTATGGCATACATATTGTTGTTAGATGTCTGTCTGTCTACACACTCATCCTACGGCATAGCTACTTGCCAAGCTGATGACTGTCAGTCCCTGTACAGATGTGCAGATGGCAGGTATCCAGCTGGGATATGTACAGGCAACCTAAGCTTGATTGTCACTGACATGTCTGCCCAGCTGTGTAAGAACTGGCACATATAGGAGATGTCATCCTGTATGCACCACATACCATGGGTACCACCACTACACTACCACAGTCAACAGAACATGCTTGGGTACAGGTCTCCATCACAGACACTAACCATTTGTTGTAATGCATGTTGCATGCATGTCAACTTGATCATCTCAGTGGCCATGTGCATGAGGCAACTGGAGGATTGGCTGATGCATGCCATTCTCACCCTGAGGGTCACCACAGTAGTGTCGGTTGATAGATTGCCTGCTGCCACCTGGCAGGTGGCAGGATATCACTGTAAACACACAACCCCTACGCAACCCATCTCCCCTTGGACAATATCTAGGTACACAGCTATGACCACCTGCAATGATGCACCCCTGTACTGACACATGTGTACACGTGCATGGCTGAGTATAGCAGTGTCTGTGTGTTAGCACACCTGTACTTGGGAATTCCAGGAGGGCCTTCACAACCAATGCAACACCCATTGCCATAGTCAGTTGTGGCTGCTGCTGTATGGGATATTACACATACCCTGTTAAGCGCCCCCCATACTGGCTACATGTGCCTTGCAGTACCAGCACAATAGTGTTTTATAAATGGGTTGATAGGCATGGGATACCCACTGTGTACTGTCATGTGTGTGTAATTGTGCATGCCCGTATATCTGTAGTGTACACCATTCCGAGGCCACATACTCCTATCACAATACCCATTGCCACACAGTAGTACAGGTAATGTTGTTGCTGCCCATAGGTGAAGCATGACAATGCAACACCCTACTATGCGTGTGGCATGTGCATTAGATGCATATCCCTGTAGTACCACTGTTGGGGTATACTATGGGTTGTATCGCAGTCACGGTCAATGTGTGATGGTGGGTATGGCAGAGTGTAATCATGGGTTTCAGTGAGTACAATATCCATTGGGGATGTGGGTACTGTGTACACTGTCATTACACCAAGGTACACTCGGTATATGTCCCATGTACCATGTTATGGTTACCACTGAAACCAACCATACAGGTAACTGATACCACAATCCAAGCCAGTTATGCAAGTGCTGTGTGCAGCCTACCTGTAACACATTGGACACACGGTCAAGTTAGTTAGCAGCGATAGGCCCTAGTATCTCTTATGTGTGTCTGTTATGTATTTGTTAATGTGTATATGAGGGTATGTCACACTACGTATTGTCCATATACACCCATTACATCCCCCATTAGCATACTGTACATGTCTGGGGATGTTCTGCATGTAACATGTAACCTGGGACACACCTCACCCTAAACACTGTGTGGTGTGTGCAATGTAAGCCACACACTTCAGTATCACTACATAGCTAGGTAAGGGTCTAGTCCCAGTGTTGCCAAGTAACCGTGTGCGTGCATGTGGATGGGTCTACATCAGGTTGTAGGGTATACATGCCTCAGTGGGTCACCTGTCCATGTGGCACAGGCAATAACCATTTTAGTAATCTGTGACATGTGTTCAACTGTACCCCAGATATGTCACAGCCATGGTGTCACCACAGTGCCATACCCCATTGTGGAATATGACTGCGGACCATCCTCGTGCTGACACATGTACACCTACAACACAAATGGATAACATTATAGGGACTGCAATCAACCAGTGTTACTAACAGCTATAATGCATCATTGCTGGATGGCTACACTACCTGCCATTTATGCATCACACTTTACTCCTTACAACATGTTATACTGCAGTACCGTGGTACACTGTAGTACAGTCACCATGTTCATCAGAACCATATTAGCTTGTCCCTGCATTGATGGTATGGATGACAGGGATGTGGTACAGGTATCATCATATGCACAGTGTGTGATGTTTGTTTGCCAGAGGCCGAGGGTGGGCCATACATTTGACACCATGTCTGTAGGTGAGGGGTGTACTGTGGTGAGCTGGACATGGTGATGTGGTGTGTGTAGGTATGGGGTTGCCCTAGGTGTGTTTGCATAGTGTGTGGGTATGCATGTATCCAGTTCTGCCATGTGGCTGTCCTAAACAAGTGTTTATGGAGAGCTGCAGACCATACCTGGCTGGGTTTGCAGTTCACTGCCTCCGGCCATGGACACGTGGACTGTGCCTGCCAGGGGTTTCATGGGCATGTCCAGGTACAGGCCTTATTGTGCTACTCTCACCTGATGATGACAAATGTCTGCTGGTACCAGGTCCCTCCTAGGACTGGCCAGGACCACATGCTCATGGCCTGCTGTGGTGTGGACAGCACCCCCCCCCAAAGTGTCAGGTATGGTACTGCCACTACGGGAGCCCATTGGTGTCCTAGCACATCCACATTGACTACCAGCTGTCAGGGTTGCTAGCCTACATCCATGCAGCCATTGCTGCACTCCCACCACACATTCAAGCACGGACAGACCACGGTTGATGAGGGCTATCATCTCACCAGACCATCTATCCATGAACTCAGTTATTCCACGGATGGCACCAGCCAGTTCACGGAAGTTGTTATTTGCAGATGTGAGAGCAGCCCTCTGCAGCCTCAGTCTGTGGTAACATTCTATACATGCCTGCACCGCCATGACAGCCTGAAACATGCACCTGCTGGTACCAGTTATGTCACCTCTGCCAGGGGCATGATGTCCAGCGGCCATACCACGAGCACCCTGGGACATCTGCCTATGTGGTGCCCTCTGGACATCCTGCTATGCCTGCTGCGACAGGACACAGTAGGCATGGTTACCACACTTTCCTGTGTACTGCCACCGAACGCCAGCTGTCCCTCCACTATGGCCACTGGTGATGAGGTGTGTATAGACACTGAAACTGTGTGCAGGGTTAGGGTGGCTAAAAGGGGAATGTCAAATGTTGGTGCAGTGTCAGCCCCTTCAACCCCACTGTGCCTCAACAGTACTATCATCATCTTCGGTGTCTGTATGGACACCAACATCAGATTGCATGCAGAAGGGACCCTGACCCACCTCGCCACCCATGGAGGAAAACAATAAATGCACTTAAAACCTGTACAGCATTGCCTAACAGTATACATACACACACACACACACACACACACACACACACACACACACACACACACACACACCTCCGAAATACCTACCTGTCCATGGCTTTACAGACAGTCCCACATATATGTCCATGTGGTACCCCATCCTGCATCACACTTGTTAACATACACACATTGATACCACTCATTAACATATCAGTCCTCTAAATGCCTACACAAGCGGTCACAACACAGGGCCTGCTACTACTTTACCTGCCTAACCTGTGTGTAGTGATTTTACATGACTTATTACATGACTTTACTGCTGTCATTCGGTATGCACCCTCTGTATGTCTGGACATCATAAACATAGCCCCTATATGTGTGGGCTACTATGTTCTATCTATAATATCATGCACTGGTGTGTCATGTGTATGTAATGCTCTGTACATGCCAGATATGCTGCTCCTTCAGCATCTTATGTGACAACTGTAATATTTGCATACCCTCCCAGGTGTTGACTAGTACTTCCCCAGTGCATCTGTAGTGCTGAATACATGGGTTGTAGGTGACCTCTCTGCTGAATGTGATGTTAAGGGTGTACCTGATATCTACCTTCCCTCTGGATGCTTGTTCCATGCTACAAACCATATTATACTATCAGCTGTCCTGTGATTACACACATGACAGGTATTCCTGGTGTGTAATGTGGTAGTCCATGTACATGTACTGCATGATCCCAGAGGGAGGTACTGCAGTATGAACACCCCACAATCACACGTGCATACATGGCCAGCCACACAAACACATAGACATGCACATAAGCATCCTACATGCATCAACATCCCCCCACTTCACCAGAGTGACCCTACAGACAAACTGACTACCCACCAGGACTCACACACATACAGCTGAGGTTGCACAATGAAAGTACACACAGTCCTCCTATTACCCCTCTGTCAACATAAAAAACATATGGTACCTGACAGCATGCAGTGCATCTACAGTCAATCCATCCTGGCAACAGTATATGTGTGTGTGATGCATGTGCTGTGTCACTAGGTGAAGCCCCTTCCCCTGGATACCACTGTGCCCATGAACATGGTATTTCTGTGCACCTGTTCTGCACCCTGTCATATACTGTGCACCACACCTCACAAGTGTATGGCCCATTGCTGAATGTGTACTACTGTGTCGGTTATGTCAGCTTTAATGCTCACAGCTCCGACGTTTTCCTGCAATACATACCTGGTATGATATGTAGACAGATGTCATTTGTGAATGCCTGATGCACAGCTCTCAACATCAGCAGACCATGTATGACCAATCCAATACTCTTACACTGACAACCATCAGAGCATACCATGGCTATGGGGGTGTACACACCTTTATTGATATGACGCACCCATCCTTGATCTGCCATGGGATCACATCACCGCACATCTTAGCAGTATATGAGCCTGATATGTGACATATGTCCTGTACTTTCACATGCAGTGTCTATGGATTGTGTTAGGTGTGTGGCTGCTGACCACAATGCATACACACCGTGTGGGCATATGTGTGCACACCCTTATCATGACAGTTTATCGCACCTCTTGTTGTGTGTACTACAGCAGTCACTACTCTTGGCAGGGGTACACCAGCATGGGCCATCTGCATTTGCTAGTGTATGTTCAGTCTGCCCTTCACATGTCCCTCTATTCAGCATGATTGCAAGGTCTACTCGTGCACATCCCATGGTGTTCACACACTGCCATCACTATTGCTGTGGGGGCAGGGTTATGGCTACTACAGGTCCTAAACCTGACTATGTGTAGATAGAACCATTCCTAGCATCCTTAGGATTCCTGCTGCAGTGCACTGGTGTGTCATGCTGACACCCCCCTCCTTCAGCCTTTTTGCAGATGCATGAGTCCCATAGACTGAACACCACATGTTACAGCCTAGTCCCAGCTGATAATGTGGACTACTGAAATGCCTTATGCCATAGTGTATCTCTGCAGCAGTTGCCATTGTCCTACAGGTATATACACTGGTGCTGCACTGTATATGGGTGTTGTTCTGAACATGTCCCTACTGTAGGCCATGTCTCCCACCATTAAGTTACTCCCTGTGGACACATTCCACAATGATAGGATGTTAGTTATCATGCAGGTGTCTGACATACCCTTCCAATACCCCATCATGGTCACCCCTGTGACACCGTGCATTTCACAGCAACAATACGTGCACATGTACAGCATGCATTCAGGGTAGGTGTGTTAGATGTGGGCATGGAATATACCATTGCCATTACATGCCCGGTGTGTTGGCAAGCATCTACATAAACCATATTCACCAGCTACAGGCTGCTACCTTGGTGGTATCCCAGAGGGACCTACATAGGAGGGTGAGAGATGCAATGTCAGTGGCACACCTGTGGCAGTGCTACAGGGTGAGTGCAGTATTACAATACATCAATGGTACATTTCCACAATACCACCACATCTGGACATCTGTTTATCACTACTATGCAGCAACACAATATATCTATGACATGTCAGATATGCATGATCTACCTTTACCAATACAGATGTATACGCAACAGTGGCCTACTGATGTGCCCTGTGTCCTTACCTGCAATCTCCTCAGCTGGTGTGTGGGTGCCACCCACCTTCACAAAGGTGTCTGGTGGTTGGTGGCTGGCCAGACAGGCAGGTGCTATGAGGCTGGCCAAAATCTCCTCCACACGTGTTGGGGGGTGGATGGCATGGCCCCACCTGTGGTAAGGTGATCCCCCCAGACTGCAGCAGCATGCCGACGGGCATTGTGAAGCAGGTCAGTACAATGATGCTGGACCTGCTCATAACTGCGGTTGTGCAGTCCGACATCATTGACCCTGTGGACTAGGTCATTCCAGGGGCAGTCCACTCCTGATGGTCATGGGCAGCCTTGCCAAACAGCACAGGGTAGTGTTGGATTAAGTACATGATCAGCACTTCATTTTCGGCTGCTGAATATGTTGGCAAATGTGCATATGACATCTTGGCTGAAAGACATAATGGTGGAAACAGGTCTGAGCAACTCATACAGCAAGGTTACCACAGTTCGTAATACACATCTCTGTCACCCTCTCACCATATCAGCTGCAACAAACTGCACACACAACTCATTAGATATTGCTACAGCTTACCTACCAGTGGAACAGACATTGTATTGTACCACACTTTCTGCTATGTGATTGTAGCCACGTTCCCTGTGTGGGCACTATCATTGCTGGCCTATTACAGACTATTCACCTGCATGCCATTGTCAGGGCCACTATGGTTCCATATATGCCTGTGGTATGGCTGCTTTGTGATTGCTGCACATCTGACATTCTGTGTTATTGGGGATATCTATGCATGCTGTTGAACGTGTTCCAGGGATTGTGTAGACTATTACTACCAATATATGTTCTATAACAGTGACACAATAACATGTATATGTACTATTGGCCAGCAGAACCACCTCTCCAAACCTATCTGCCCATGTTACCTGGCCACACCACATGTGTGTCCCACCCTGGGGCCTCCTCATGTACTGGTCCAGCAATACAGTCAGGTTGAACCAACATAAGGGATGTTGTCCTCCCCTTGGGGGCACACAGACATGTTCCTGTCCCCTGAGGTCAGGTCCAGGGTCTGTTCCATGACAGGCTCCACAGACACATGTGGGATGTGCTACATCACTCTGAGACACCCAGTACACAGTCACAGGGCCGGCATGCTCCTCCTGCTGAGCCTCCAGGCCAGGCGCCTTCAGGACATGGACTGCTGTTGTAAGTAGCAGTTGGTGGGAGGCTTGTTCCCATTGTGTCCATATTGGAGCCCATGAGGTGTCCATATCACAGACCACACACACCATCCAGGGTGTTTACCCACCACATGTGTCACATACCACCCCTGTAGACTATCCTCTATATCTACTAACCCTGGCCACCTCCACAACTATACCTGCCATACTTCCCCATATTCCTATTCCATACTTCACAGATGAGGGCAATGTAGTCCCAACAAGAGGTTAACACGTGACATACCCATCCATGTTGCACACACAGCCATCTGTAGATATTTGTGTGTATTGCTATGTATGCTGTTTCCTCACACATAGCATGCATCACTGTGGTAGTAATATAGGGGACATGTATTTACATACATATATGTTGCATGTGTGTTTGTATATACATAGACATGTGCATATAAGTATATATCTATATATGTGTAGATATATGTGATGTATATATGTGCTCAAATATATGTCTACACATGGGTATTTGTATATTTGTGGACATATATATATATATATATATATATATATATATATATATGTTTATATATTATACATGAGTACAAAACAAATGTACACTTATGCATACCTATATGTGGGGTACATTCAGACATCAGGTCCACAATCTCACAACACCTTCCTGCACAGCTGTACTGTTCTGCCTTGCTACAACACAGACAGGTGCCACATATGGACACAGCCCAATATTAGGAGGGTATATGTAGACCAGATTACAGGTAACCCTATTACACACCTATGGCATTCCTGCATGCTACATTACAGATTAACCTGAGTATCCTGTGGGTCCTACGTGTCCATCATAATGGCATTACTTCGACCGCCAGCTATTGGTCACGTAATATACATACTTCCCGTTACACAACACACACTATGATGGTTTACATCTTGCCAGTCAGTGCTGATCTGCACAGTTGACGGATATGGCCCACTACCCACAGGGACAGACACTATTGTCCATAGCAGTTGTTCAGTTGAACATCATTACAACAACACCTGATGGCACATAAAAGTCATTCCACATCAACACTTGATGGCACATAAATATAATTCCACTTCATCTATCCCATTATTATGAACCAGGTACTACATTCAGTTACATGCATATATACTTCACATACCTGTTGTGGGAATAATATCTCTCTCTCTCTCTCTCTCTCTTTCTCTCTCTCTCTTACATACGAACTATATGAGACTCTTCCTGCCATATTCTCTGGTGTATGCAGTACTTGGCTTAACCAATACAGGTTTTATACAGGCAATTAATTTACTAATACTTTTAGATTTATTTCCTGTGACAGTACATGCAAAAGTATTACTGACCTGCCTCGCATCACAACCTCTCCAGGTGACTTCCATGGACCTCCTCATTCAAGGCCCACTCAATTGTAGCTGTGGAGGACATAAGAGGAATATTTAGCCATACTTATCCTTGATATACATGAACTGGCAATTATTACACACATAGTGGGGTGACACTTAGCTGGGACATCCCCTGACATTCTAGCCTCTTGGATCCACTGCTTCAAAAGGTCCTCCTTATGCCACTTCAGGTTGGCTTAGTGATGCCTGAGCTGCTCACCAGTTTAGGGTATGCTAGTGGCACTGGTGAGGTCATGGGCGAGACGGTCCCAGCCTTCCACCTTATATTGGGAACCCTTGTACTGGCCCTGCAGCAGTCTCTGCTCATGGTCTTTGACAAGGAGTCCTGCCATGACTCTGGACTCCTGGATGCAGCAGCGCTGCACATGAAAGTGCACTCCCTCTCCCCTTCCTGACATGGTGCCTGCAAGGGGAAGCTACAACCAGTTATGAGATGTATTCCTGCCTGATGGGTTTAAGTAGGGCTGATTTCCTGCACTTTTCCATAATTGGCCGATTTTGAAAAGGCTAAGCTATGGGCAAACCTGCTTACCTAAGGTTGGCATTGTTTAAAGGAGTATGCCACTGGGCACAATGAGTTAGCTGGCCTACACTTTGCCTACACCTCCTAAGCTGGCCTGTGCAATGCTTAGCATTGCTTACATTAGACTTTGCATTATATTTTCTTTTTGGCATTGGTTTCTTATTATCCACCTGGTATCCATGATTCATGTATATGTACACTGTATGAGGTCCTTGTGTTTTATTGGGGACTTCAACACTTTATTGCAATTATACCTCACTTCTGGGCTTACTACTGTATTCCAGTTCACATATTTATGTTACGTAGTGGGTTATGGGACATATGACTGTATACTGATTCCTTTCACAGGTTCAGTTTGATTTCACTATAGTGAGGACTTGTTTGGTGATACCTCATTCTTCTGTATTGCTATGATGGCTTGGTGGTTAACTACTGTGACTATAGAGTATAGGGTCCTGGGTTCAAGACCTGCAAGGCTGTTTATTTTGTTGCTGGGCATTACAAGGGCCGTTGGATACAGAGTGATTAAGGCACTTTTGAACAGTTGTAAGCTGGTTTGCGTGAGGGTAAGCACTGCTAACCTCCGGTTACATATGCTTACAGACAGCTTAAAAATTGCTTAACCTGTATGCACATTACGTATCCCCACACAAACGGGCTTAAAACACTTACTAGTGCTTAAATATGCTTACAACTGCTTATTGTTGCTTAAACTTGCTTACTAGTGCTTTATTCATTATGACACTGATACCTCACATGTGCATTTACTGCAGTACTCCAGTTCACAAATATATGTTATTTAGTGGGTTATGCAACAAAAATATTGGTCATAACGTGATTTGCCATGGAAAATGGAATGTGCTGCAGTGGGACTCAAACTGGGAATGCCTGCTCGTAAGGCAAATGCTTTGCCCACTACATTATTGCTATGTTGCTTCATTTGCATATATCTTCCTTGTTATCCTCTTCAGCCATTTAAGCTGCATTAACCGTAGCTAAGTGATGGGCACACCCGTGCACCTACGGTTAGCTTTAATCAGACTTTTAATGAAAAAAATAAGGGTTTGTTCATTTTATTTGTATTTGCTATTGCTGTTGTACACATGGGGGAATGTTGCTGAGGATATGTGGACACCTATGAGAGGTCTCGCTCATTTCTTAGGCCTTTCTGCTGTTCTCCATTGCAGGAGTATGTATATTCTGTGAGCTCTGCTCTCACACACTCCCTGCACTCCTACATGCTCCGTCTAAGATTAGGAGCTCAGGCAGCGCGCCAAATTAATATGCATGGCGTGCTGTCATCCTGCTCCTAAATGGCCGCTTCCATGCAGGACTAAGCTAGTTCTGCATGGAAGATTAATAAATCCAGGGGCTGGTTGGAAACAGCTGAGGAATAACATCAAAATACGGCCAAGCCTGCAATTGTATAAACAGCCCATGACAGCAGCACTGCATAAATACAAAGATTATTTTCTCTAAAGTTAAAGACAGATCAATTATACAGATAACACACCTCTCAGGTATGTTAGCATCTACAACTGCATAAGTTGTGAAGTCTGCTGAATAACAATGGCTCTGTCTTTCAGTACAGAAAGGGGCAAGCTGAGCTAACAGGTATCATGCTGAGGAGATGAATTCATTACACAGACATTACAGCTCCTCAGTGTAACTTCAATTGATTGTTCAGAAACAGAACATGAAGGGCATGTGAATGGATATTCATGGGAACCCCTAAGTGACAGACAACAGCTGTGCAACTGGTTCACATTATTAAATCTCTGCTTTACCCTTTGGGCTATGCATTGCTCCAAAAGTGTTCACAAAATGTATATCTCCTTTCATAAAGTTTTACAGATGGCAGGGCATCAACATTATTCCAAATGTAGATGATTTGCATCACTTTGCAGAGTCTTATTTAATTTATTAATCTCTCATTTGGGACAAGACATCCTAGACAGGCTGAGGCCCTGTAGAGAACATTCCAAAATACTTTTTTTAGTCCATCACACAGGACTGCATTTCTGGGATGCCTGTATGATCTCTTCTGTTCAAAGGGATTTTATTCCAAAGGACGAAATAAGTCAATATTTATAAATATTCCATGTTTGTCCCAATCAGACTTTGGGCATAACTCAGGATTTTGGTTCTCATGGTATCCATAACTCTCATAATATTTCTTGCAAAACTTAGCATGACAATGATATCTGAAGACTACTGAGCCCCAGCATCAGCATCCACTGTCTTTCCAAATTCTTTTTCTGGGATTTGTGAAAAGAGAAATCACTTGGTGGAGACATCAAATATCCCTGAGTTCAGGTCACCAAAATTTCCAGTTGTGCTTCAGAGCAGTCAGTCATAGCTGACACCTCAGACCTCAGCTGTGTCTAGGAAAGTTAAAGTGCTAGATCACTGGCACAGTAAAGACAGGAAAAAGCATAAACAAGATGCTAGCACTTGTAAAGACTCTCCACTCTGATTCCTCCATTGCCCTAGGCACTGTTCAATTACTTACTTATAATACCACATTGATGTGTTACATAAATAAGGGGGCAATCTGATGTTAGCCCATATGCAGACCAGCAAAGTTAGCATGGGATATAGCTTTACTGCACATTCTTACTCTAGAGGCATCCTGCATTGTATCAGAGCAGATTGTGTGGTAGACAAGCTAGCAGAACAAATGCAGACCTTAATGAATGGAAAACCGATTGGGGGTTCTCCCAAAATTAGCTCCATCTGTGGGACCTTCTTCAGATAGACCTTTTGACTCCTCTAAGCAATTAACTGGAAAAATTATGTTCTACGACTCCATGTAAGAAGGCATGCAAGCCAAATGCCTTTATTTTTCTTTGGACAGAAATGTTCCTATATGCTTTTTCACCCTTTCCACTGATGAGTAGGACACATTTGAGAGACACATATGTTTAACAGATAATTAACATTCTCTGGAACATGCTCCTCATACGTTTGAAGTAGAGTTCCTCCTTATCCCCATTTAAGTGACACTTGGACCAATGGATGCCTAATCAGAAGTTCAACCATGGGGCTGGCATCTATGTCTCCGAAGAACAGAGGCAGACAGTAAATTACCCCCCTTTGTATACAAATAAAATTTGTTAGATACATTTGGGTTGCACAGCAACAGTGGCCATTACCACGTTATACATCTATGAACCTATGATATGCGGGGTCCTTGTAAAGAAGAATTCCCCACATTTCCTTGTGGTGATGCCCTCCTGGCCCAGGCAACAGTGGCTCTCCCTTCTTTTGGAATTGGGCAGGAACTATTACCACAAGCTTCCACACAAAATGGATTTACTCATACAAGAACAGGGCTGATTGATACTTCACAAACCACAACCAACTATACGAGTCTGACTGAATGATAGGATCATAAATACTTAGGCACTTGTTTTCTGAGGATGTGCATCAGGTACTAATGGAGGCAATAGAGCCTACTAATTGAAAACCATACATAAGCAGTTGAAATTTTTTTCTACTAAGTGCTAGCAAAGCAACCTGCACTTGTACAGTATTTGAGTGAGTTGGTATCCTACGGCTTGTCTTATTTCTCCATCAAGATTAATTTTCCAGTAATTTCAGCAAGTCTGTCTATGTCCTCTCTTGTTCACTGTATTCTCGGGTCTATATTAGAACACCGAACATTCAAAATGTCGAGTGTTCTAATATCGACCTGTTTTCAGCGAATGCTGAAAATATCGAAGAAACAGAAAACCAAATTTTTTCCTAGGGAAAGAATTTAGTTGTCCTTTTCTGTTGCTTCGGTAGTTTCAGGGCTATGGTGGAAAGTTACAGGTCGGGTTCAGGTAAGTGTGCGATTGTGTGGACATGGGGGTTAAGGGGGTTAGGTGAGTTAGGGTTAGGGCACTGGTGAGGTGACTGTGCAATAGTGACGGAATTTAGGGTTAGGGTTTGGGTTAAGGTAAGTGGATAGTTAGTGGTGTATGTATAGTTTAGTGCAGGGTTAGGTGTAAGAGTTTAGGTGTATGTGTGTGGATTGCTGTTTGTTAGGTGTGCTTGTGTTGTGTGTATGTGTTTTGGAACAGTGAATTTTTTTCCCTAGGAAAAAAAAAATTGCTGTTCTGTATGTTCGATGTTTTAAATTTTCAATTGATAGGGTTTGATATTAGAACAATCGAAATTTTAAAAGTTTGGTGTTCTAATATAGAGGCATATTCTCATAGCAATATACTTTTGAAAGGGGTGTCAATTAAGAAGAATTCCAGAAAAGTCGTTGTTCCAACTTGTGATCATAATTTTGTGTTAAAGAAGCTAGCTGTCTTAGGTTCATAACATGGAATCACTGTTGCTGATTGCTCTGACCCCTGCAAGAAGAATATCAGAGATACAAGCAGCTAGGATGGGTCACCCCTACCTCTTTTTTCACAGTGACAGGGTCTTTGAGAACTAATCCCTCTTTTATTAGTGAAGTGGTACACGACTTTAAGCTAACTATTTATATACTGATTTTCTTTCGAGAATCCTAAAAACAAAGGAGAAAGGATACTACTGTGGATAGCTACAGATAGCATTTTGAAACTGCCAATCTTTTAGAACTCCTGCTCAGATGTTGATTGCTTGTGAAGGTAATAAGGAGGGACAACTTGTGTGAAAACAGACTATTTTGCAAATGGTTGTCTAAGGCTATCACTTTTTTCTCTCATCACAAACAAAGTATTACAGGCAGGTTCAAGACACACTCTACCAGGGCCTTGGCTCCAACTATGGATTGTTTGGAAAGGGTTGGATACAGAAGTATTCTAGAAGCAGCAACTTGGCCCTCTCTGCAAACTTTCTCAAATCGCTATAACATAGATTCCTTTTCTAGGTTTAGGACAAGCTGTATTAGAATCGTTCACCAGCGACTTCGGGACCCTTGCCCTTCCACCTCCTAGTTGATCTGAGGCATGGTAGTCTACCCATATCATAGATTCATAGATTAGTACTAGGCTAGCTGCCCTTTTGGGCCATTTGAAGCCTAGCCAGTTACCCCATGTGAGTATCAAACCCTGCACCTTGTCTCTTTTAAGGTAAACACCTTAACCATTATGTCATCCTCCCACCATATCACTTAAAATACCACAACAGTGATCAGTCTAACTTTTACTATAATGGTACATTTACTTATACAACACTACAATGATCTTCATTTGAAACAGTGCTACAGGAATTAGTTCTTCCATCCCTCTACCCCTCCACCCCTTTTGGTGTGTTTTTATACCAGGGTGTGGAAATGTACTTTTTATCTTCCAAGCAAACTCTGCTCGGGGCTTGGCATCCCTCTTTGCAGTAGCATAAACAGAGGAGAACTAATTATATATAAGACATATACAACATTATACATAAAACACATATATAAAGGAGCATATTTAAAACATAAAACATATATGTAAAGGAGCATCATTAAAACATAATAGTAGGAACTAAAACATTTTTTCACATGTTCTTGGGGAGAGAGCCTGTCTAATGAATTTGGTAATTTTTTTGAGAAGGTACCACAAGCCGTGGACAGTAGTCACTCTATCCATATAGCATACCTTAACTTCTCCAAGGTATTTGATGTCATACCACATGCCATCATTATCAACAAGCTAAATTAATTCCAAATTGATTCCTCTGCCATCAGATGGACAGTTAATTGGCTGAGAGATAGACCCCACACTGAGAGGTGAGCCCTTAGGGAGCATGAAGTTTACTAGTGGAAGACCACAGGGATCTGTGCGGTGTTATTCAGCATGTACTTCTCAGACCTCCAAATTAGAACCAGAGAATGTTGGTTAATTAGGTTTTCCAGATTATTGTAAACTAGGTGTTATAATCAAATCCCTTTCTGATATGTGGAAGCTGCAAAGTGAACTTGCATATCTTAATCACTGGCATACCTCTCAGGTGTACCTCATTACGAGGAACGTACCTCATTTGGGGTCTTAAAAAGTTCATGTTCCTTAAAGTTCCACGTTGAAAGACTCTGTCACACATTCAGTGTTAGGAATTTTTTAAAGTGAAATCCATGGTAAATGGAAATGAATCATATTAATTCATTAAAAGATTTTCTTTATAAGTAAAACCAACATATTTTAAGCATCCTATGGCCTTCCTAGTTAAAGTTGTTAGTAAGCCATTAGTATGTGTTCCACATTTTGCCCATTTGTTCCACATTATGAGGGTTAGTGTTCCTCATTTTGGAGATGGAAGGTTGAGAGCTATGATCACTGGTGGTCTGAAAATTGGCTAAAACTAAATGTTAAAAAATGTGGTATTGTTGCATTTGGTATTTAACAAACCCGCCACCCAGCTTATGGTATAGAAACAGACCACTCAGAAAAGAAGATATTGTGAGAAACCTTGGAACATTGGTAGATATTTCCCTCTCTTTTGATCATCATGTTCTAAAAGTAGTCAGGAAATTCTCCTAGCTGGCACAGATGATCACAAAGAGTATTCCCTCTATATCCAAAGGAGTTCTTACACCTCTATGTCCTATACTGATCATCAAATATAACACCCCCTTTGGGATATAGCCTACTAAACATATTTAGGAGTACGAGATAACCCATACGTCCTGACAAAAAAAGATCATGGGCATAAATAACTCATGGTACCAAGAGCAACTGGAGGCTTTGTCCCTGTATTCACTGTCCTTTAGACTCCTTAGGGTGATTAGTCTTGCCTTCTGGGCCCTTAGAGATCCAGTAAGCCAAGACCTCTTGCTTATCCACAAATCAAACAGCCCAGTGAATACTAGAACCAGAGATTTGAACCTGCTTCAGCAAATAAAGAAATTATGGTGGAGAGACAAATTTGTCACACAATGACTACCCCATCTTTTGAATAAACTTCCTTTCCCTATAAAGCAATGTGGCACATTATCTTCCTTTAAGAAGAAATTAGGCAATTGGAAAGGCATTTATAAATTCATCTCCAGTGTGGTTTATTGCTCCTTGAAAAAGGAGCTATGGTCCAAGGGTGGGCAGTGGCAATATGTAAATGACCACATAGCCCTTGCCTTGTTCACTGTATGATTCTACAATTATATGACACCCCACCCCCATATAGAAAATAGGAAAATGGGTGTTGATGATGATCATCATCTTCTGAGTGCCCCGATATATAAGGAATACATCATTAGTGACTAAAGCTATCTTACAATGCATATTACCACACATGTATCCCTGGATATCTCTGCTCTTTATCATCTCAGCCAAAGGCTTTAGATAATTTACAAAGAGGAGCGGAAACAAGAGGAAACCCTGCCTTGTGTTCTGTGTTACTAAAATATCAGAGAGAGTCTTGATAAGACATTTACACTCACATAATCTCTCTTATAAATCCCCTTCAATAGATCTTCCCATTGCTTTAGGAATCCCATAGATGTGAATGACTTAAAAAAAAATGGACTCTTTTGCATCTAAACTTAACAGGACTAACTCCCACCCTAGATCCTGTGCCTTATGGATTGCCATCCCTGTTTGTAATATGTTGCCAAACTTCCTTTGCCATCCCCACAAACCTGTCCTGGGATAAGCACACCAATAAGTTTTGCTAGCCTTTTTGCTGGGATTGGCATGAACATTTTATAATCATAATTCAACACACCTATGGGTCTGTAGAAAGATGAATAAATTATTTTTTTAGCCTTCTCACCTTTCCATGACTCCAGGAGGCATGATCCTGAAGGTTCAAGTTCATTTGTGTATCCTATTTCTCCTCTAACATTGGATCCATGTACTTTCAGACTTCTGCAGGTATGACAAACACACCAGATGACTTCTCCCACCTGTGCTCCCAATGCTTCTTCTACTTCTTCTTTAGTTATGGGGCTTAACAATCTTTCCCTTGATCTTCCTGTATCTTGGGGATGGTTACCTTACATAAGAATTACACATGTTTTTTTCTTCAGCCATATTCTTACTGTTTTGAAATTTATATAATGCTTTGTAATTGTCTATGAATGTCTTCAACAGCTCTCTGAACCGTTTTTGGTTTTCCCATTCCACTATTGGCTAGTTTCATTCTCATACAGCTATTTGTCTATTTGACTAGTTGTCAACCAGGCTTATTAGACAACCTTACCCATGACAATGACAACAGCCTACTCTTAAAGCTTTCCCTTTTGCTTTCAACACCACAACAATGATCACTTCCCACTCAAGAGTTTCTAACCTTACCTTTGAGACAACATTCTTAAATATTTTAAGGATTTGGTGGAATAACTTATTATAGCAAACATTATTTTTTCTACAGCAGCAGAGAGACAAAAGAGAGACTTTGGAGTGATTAAGTATAATTTTTTTGCATTTTTTTGCCGCCTTTAGCTAATTCCACCAAAAATGCTGATTTTTTTAGAGTTTCTGTGATTTAAAAAGCTTGTTTCAGCTACATATTGTACTTATTTTACTGTCTGCACTTTATAGTTGGTACTAAGCTATCAGCCCTAGGGCCTATGCAAGCCTAGCCATAACAATTCCTTGGATATTTCTTCCCACAATATTTATTTCTCCAGGCCCCTGTCTAGCAGGGCGACTGACATGATCCCCGGGGTGAATTTCCTATCTCCCACCAATCATCAAGGTTCATTTTGAAGAGGGCCAAAGAGGCGCTCTGCTTGATATGTATGGGCAGTCTATTCCAGAGTATGGGGAATCTCTGGGTCAGGAACCTATCCCTCCAGCATGTTTTGTTCATTGTGATGACAAGAATTAGATCCCTAGAGTGTGTGGCTCTGAGGGATTGGGATTTCTTTAAGTGGAGCATGTCCAACAGCTCAGGGTTTGACATGGCCTTGTGTTAAGCAGAGATTGCCTCTGAGTAGACGATATGCCACAGAGTATAGCTGGATGTTTTTTAGACAGTCAGTATATGGCATCTGCTTTAGGCCTGTGATTCTTTTAGTGAGGTATTTCTGTGGCCTTTCAAGCTGTTGCAGATGTCTTGTGAGGTACATACCAAACTGGGCATTATACTCTATAATTGGTCTAATGAGGGATGAGTACAGTGGGACAATGACCTCTTTTTTCTGGATGAAAAGCCCTTAGTCATGAGGTGTGCCACATAGAAGGATTTTCTGACTGTTGTGGCAATGTGGTTATCGAAAGTGAGACCACTGTCCACCTGTGTCCCTAAGTCTCTCATCACACTTTTGATGTTTATTGTACTGCCACCTATGTGGTAATTCATGGGTACATTGTTTTTCCCAAAGGGGATAACTATACATTTCTTGGCATTAAGCTCGAGCCCATGGCTCTGGCACCAGGCATCTGTTTCTGTAAGGCCCTTTTGTAGAATATCCACATCATTTCGGGATTCAATAATGGCTCCCAGTTTGCAGTCATCTTCAAACTTTGTTAGCCAGAGTCCCTTAGTGTTGGCCTGTACTTCAGAGAAGTAGATGCCAAACAAGAGTGGTCCCAGGACTGAACCCTGAGGTACTCCACTTGTCACTTGTCTGGAGCTGGATTTGGAGTCGGCTACTTTTACTGTTTGGGTTCTGTCAGTAAGCCAGTTAGCAACCCATCGAGTGACGTAGGGATTTATGCCCAGCTTAGTAAGTTTATCTATGATTCCAGAGTGGGGGGTGGTGTCAAAGGCCTTGACGAGGTCCAGATAGGCTGTGTGGACTGCCTTACCCTCGTCCACAGCTCTGGAGACAGATTCGAAGAAGTCAATCAGATTCAGGAGACAAGATTGGCTCTTCACAAACCCAAACTGGGTGGGGTCTAGTGTTTGAAGGTTGCCAATGTCTTTGTTTATAAGTTCCATGATAATGCGTTCCATGCCCTTGCAAATCAGGCTTGTCAGACTGATGGGACGGTAGTTCCCGGGATCCAAGGTGGATCCTCCCTTGTGGAGCGGGATAACTGTAGCTGTACGCCACTCAGTGGGCATGAAGCCTGAGGTGAGGCTATGATTAAACATGACACTTAGGTGAGGTACCAGTTCATGTTGTAGTTCATGTAGTACACAGCCTGGGATGTCATCTGGTCCCATGGATGCTGTATTCTTAGCTTTGGAGAGTGCGGTTTGTACCTGTGTGGCCGTGATTATCGGAATTTGGCAATCTTTTGGTATTGAGATGGGCCCTTTAGGGGGTGAGAGTGGGGTGAAGTTGGCAGTAAATCGATCTGTCAGGATATTGGCAATATACTTGGGATCAGTATATTTAATGCCAGCAGATCTGAGCATTGCCATTTAGATTTTTGACATAACTATAGATTGCCTTGTGGTTGTCTTTGGAATCTTTGGCAATTTTATTTTCGTAACTAGCTTTTGAGGATTTTATGCAAAGTTTTTTAGGTGTTTAAATTACTGTGCATTTAAAGTGTTTTTTGATTGTATCTGCTTTATTTTCTGAAAAAAAAAATACTTGTATTTCCGCCTTTCTAAGCTAGTATAGTCCAGTTTTCAGGTTAGTGCTGAATTCAGGGCTGCGTTTGCCCATACCTTACTTGGATAGAAGGAAGTTTCTCTGTTCACCTGTGAGAGGAGGGAGCTTTGAGCAACCTATCTGTCCCTGGAGGAGTGGTTTCAGCCTAGAAATTAGTAGTTTATTGGCCATTTTGGGCTAATATCGCTTTCATTTCCCTGCTATAAAACCCGCATTAGAATGGCTTTGCGAGCCGGGCAGCACCGGTTAGCTAGGGTATAACTATTCCCATCTCCAAAAAGTCTACTCTTTAATTTTTCCCTTTGAACTAGACAAACTTTCAACTTAAGTACTCAAACCATTACCTTCTCTGCCTGGCACTTGCTCAAAATCTATAGCAAGCACTAATAAACCTTAGCACTAGACCACCCTAAACTGTAGAGAAGGACAAGGCTCTCTGTTCGACCTTACCAGGCAATCAGTAAAAGTGTTCACAGTACCTATCCAGGCATGTCCAAAGGGCAGTTTCAGGTGTACTCTCTGGTCCAACTGGTGAATTTGGGCATTTTGAGTCAATGTTACAACTGCCTCATGTACACAGATAACCCTTTCCTCCTACCACCAAACACTAATACATGCAAATGATGTAATTATACAGCCAAACTGGAGCCTAGACTCTCTCAACCCAAGACTGGACCAGTCAAGAGGAGAAGGGAATTACTTGCATCACACCACCAGTCTCACATAGACCTTTGAAACCAGCACTGGCAAAAAACACACATAAATACATGAAAACATACTCTGGGGCTCTAAATATAAATCAGCAAAAGCAGCAGAGACCTCCAAAGCAAACATCCAAGAAACCTCCACCCCCCAACACAAACCATGAAATACATACTTCACAACACCAGTGTGCCACTCAATCACAGCCCTTAAAGCAAAATAACATAACCAACACACTAGTAATAGGTGACTCTATAGTCAGGCATACTGATGTCCTACTCACTAGGCTGAACAAGGAGAAGTTACTTTAAACTTCTTCTTTCATTAGTTTACACTGACTAAGCAGCAAAAGTGTTGCTTAGCCAGCGTAAAATAATGACAACCCTTATGTTTATTACACTGCGAGGTCCACGGCAGCTGAACAGTCACTCCTGGCATTGGTGAGAACAGAATACAAATTTTCGGAGAATGTCCAGATTTTTGCCTTATAAGTTAGTCTGCACTCAGAACAGAAATTGTTTTGCTGTGGAATGACTACAGACTTCAGTCACAAAACAATGACATACATTTGAGTTGTACACGTATTATCTCTCCGCTAGTGCATGCAAACACAAATCTTGAGATGTGAGCAACTAAATTTATATGAGCAATATTTAAAATGTGACTGTATGTCAGATTAGTTTTAGCTTGTCCCGTTTGCTTGCACTAAGAAACACAAGCATTACACAGATGCAAGAAAAAAAAAACGATGCTACCCAATTGTCAAAGTCTACAGGGACGGAACTATTAAGGCATTATCAGCAATGAAAAATTAAAGCATTCACATTAGGGAAGGTTACTTACTCAATAAACTTAACTAGAGCAGATCCATATAAGTTTATGCAGCAGAAAGGGGAAGCTTATCTATTTGAGAGAAAAAATATGTCAAACTGTAGAACGCTGGCTCCACGATAAGCAAATAGAAAACTAATCCTTCAAGAAAATCGTTGCGTCTGGCAACCATACTTAGGAGAATAGTTCTGAGAGTAGTTCAGGATCGCATTTTTATTGGATGCTGAAGACACTGTTAACAAATACAATGCATATTCAATTAATGGAGGCGTTTCCTGGGCGAAAGGAATGAGGAGGCCTGTGTGCGGGTGGTTCTTTGCCAACAACAGAGGAAAGAGTGGAAAATAGTAAAGGGCGTTATTACTAAGCCGTTCCAGCACCCCTACAGTTTCAACAGCTCTGAGAGATTGTAATACGCTTAAAGATGACTCACTGTACCTGAGCTGTAACGACAGGTGGTGAAAGAAGCATTCAAAATCGGGATTTAATTCAGCAGACTTTTTTCAGTGGTATCATCAAAAGATAGGGAAGAAAAGCATTTTGGAACTGAGGAAACAAGCAAGCATCTAACCTTTTATTTACCATGGATATCTGAGACGTGGGCGTGGCCATGTGAAACAGGCACATTGTGGTCAGGAAATATGCATGATTGACAGCCATGTAGATTTCAGAGTGCTGTGTGCATAGAGCATGCATTCATTATTGATTATGAAATAACTGCCATTATACAACGACCCCCCATTAATATTCAAAAACGTGCACGCTGATTGGTCAGCGTGCACGTTGTAAATCTGAGTTATAGTAATGGAAAAAGGTACGGTCGCCCAGACTTTTTCCATTAATGTAACTCTTACAGCAACACTATCTCACTATGTTAAACGAGTTTAACATAGCGAGACAGCTTTAAAAAAGCAATGGAGATTCTCCGTTGCTTTTTTTTAAAGCTGTCTCGCTATGTTAAACCCATTTAACATAGCGAAACAGTTTGTAAAAAGCAACGGAGATCTTGCTTTCTCCGTTGCTTTTTTCAAAACTGTCTCACTATGTTAAATGGGTTTAACATAGCGAGACAGCTTTAAAATAAGCAATGGAGATTCTCCGTTGCTTATTTTAAAGCTGTCTCGCTATGTTAAACCGATTTAACATAGCGAGACAGTTTGTAAAAAGCAACGGAGATCTTGCTTTCTCCGTTGCTTTTTTCAAAACTGTCTCGCTATGTTAAATGGGTTTAACATAGCAAGACAGCTTTAAAATAAGCAACGGAGACTCTCCGTTACTTTTTTTAAAGCTGTCTCTATGTTAAATCCATTTAGCATAGCAAAACAGTTTGTAAAAAAGCAACGGAGATCTTGCTTTCTCCATTGCTTTTGCCCACAGCTCTGATGTACTGCGTAGGCATACGCATGTGCAGCACATCAGAACTGCTGCAGAATACCAGACAGCTGCGGAAGGGCAGCAAGGAGGCATTATACAATGCCATTATTTAAGAAAAGTAATTTTTTTTTCTTAAATAATGTCATTGTATAATAGCAATAACCCACTTCTGGGTGTGGGTAAAGCTGGATTTACCCACGGTTGGCTTTGTTTGGCCACTCGGGCTTCACCCTCATGACCAAACCACACTAATCATGGGTAAATCCAGCATTACCCACACCCAGGAGTAGGTTATTGCTATAGTAGTATGGCGATAGTATAGTGTACTGGCTCACCAGATACGCAGTAGCGAGCACCACCCAAAACCCTCCCCAGTTATATGTCAGTTGGAAGTATTCAATATTCATCCGGTGTGAATGAATATTTATTCTGTTTCCGAACTGTACGATGCCACATTTTTTTATATATATGCTAAACATGAAATGACAGCAGGTTTTGAAAACACAGATTAGAAGTATGAAAAACCACAAACAGCAACCCAGCAACTCCTCAGAAGGAATTTATTTATTTGTTTTTCAACTTACTTTGTTTGCGGTGGTCTTTTACAGATTAGAAGTATGCCTGTAATCATATTTATATCTATAAACAGCAACACTGCAGTAGTGTACATCTTAATTTATGTCACTTTGAGATGCATTCTGCACACTGGCACCTGTTTTTTTACCATTATATTAAAGATCTGAAGTAGTTAACTTCATTTGTCCATCAACCTGTGGTATTGGATCCGAGCTGGCAGCTTCAAACAGCTAAGGTCCGAGCTCCAAGCTTGTCCCCCTTACCCATAGTCCCCTGCTAACCCTTCCTGTCTTCAGATCTCGTTTGCCGTGCTTCAGTTCAGCAGCTTGATTGAGCTTCCAGGCATGTATAGTCCAGTTTCTGTGAGAAAAATCTTTCTTTTTTATTCTAACTTGTTAAAAATATTGGTGTGTGCGCTTCCCCTAGTGTTTTGGGTTTATTTGTAAAATTGTGTAGTTAATCTTAACTGTTTTTCAGTTAGTTTGTCCTCCACCTGTGTGTTCATGGAGGCGTGTTTGTGTTGGGCCTAGTACTTATATTTTTCTTTCCTAAGTATGTCTGAGGCCCCTAAAGCCTTTTTTTCTAAATGCACTGAGTGTGGCCATAAGCTGTCCCCAGCAGATGGCCACACTCGGTGTGTTATTTGCCTTGGGGTTGACCACCTCTCTTCAGGCTGCACTTCAACCCCAGGGCTTTGAGGGATAGGAGATCGAAGTTGGTCTTGGCAGGACTGTTGCCCTCGGATCCGACTTCGGTCTCCTCTCCCTCTGTGGCACCTGCCACGGCTGCGACAGTGCCACCCCCCATCTCTGCTCCCCTGGCTGGGACTCACTCTCCCACCGCTGGCCAGGAGGAGAGGGAAGCTAGGAGGGAGCGCAAGAAGGACAAACATCACAAGCGGTGGACCGAGTCTTCCTCCTCGGCCCTGCCAGCCAAGCAAGCGGCTTCTCCTAGGGCCTCCGGGCCTTCTCCTTCCCGGCTCCATTCTCCCTGTTTTTCTCCGGAGCCAGACGAGGAGGAGGCCCTGTCACCTTCGAGGTCATCGAGGCGGCACTCCCATCCCACCTCGGTGGCCTCCTCTAGGTCGACTAGAAGCATATCCGATGCAGACATGGACCGGATGATGCGTAGGTTCCTCCAGGCCCAGCTGCAAATGGGAGTGCTCTTGCCTCCCTCCCCCCTCTGGGGGGGGAGCTCGACCCCTTTTTTCACCCCAATAGCTCCTTCCCCGACCCACGTCTGGGGTTCGGAGCCTTCGGAGCTGAGTAGCGTCAGAGCCGGTGTCGGCTCCAATAGTACCTTGTACTTCAGCGCCGACAGCACCCTCGAGTTTGTCAGGTCCCTTTTCGGATCCAAGCTCTCGGAGCCAAGATCAGCTGAGCTTCGGATCCGGAGGTGTCAGTGTGTCTTTGGCTCCATCTCGGTCGGAGCATACTGGCCCTTCGGATCCGACTGCTTCGGCGCCAGCTCCGATCCATGCATCGGATCTGAGGGGACTGCTCTCGGATCCCAGGGAGAGCAGCTCCCCTTCGGTGTTTGATGTTGTGGAGAGGGTCTATCGAGAGAATCGAGACCCCAGGCTTCTGCTACGGCTCCACCCTGCACTCCATCTCAGACGGGCCTACTTTCCATCACCCGGCCCCAGGGACAGCCTGCACCTACATCCCAGATAGTTTCCTTGGAGGAACAGGATGTGGTCGGTGAGGCCTCTTCGGATAGCCCCCCGCCCCCCGAGGAGGTCCCTCACAAATGTAAGTGCAAGAGGAGGCACTTGGACTCACCTGAGTCCTTGACAACAGATACAGATTTGGAGGAAGGGGAAGGTTCCCCAAGGTCACCCCCCCAAAGACGTCTCCTTCGGAGACATCATGGAAATGCATCGAATTAGAGGGGGGGTGGTCCACCCAAAAACCTTCCTCGGATGAGTCTGTATTTCTGGAGGCATTTGATGCAGGCCCATCTACCTCTTGGGTGTCCCCTCCCGCCGACCCCCTGCTAGACCTGATTACTACCAGGGCATGGAAGGAGCCGGACACTGTGGAGCCCATTCCCAAAAGGTCTGATAAAATTCTTAGCCCCCCTTCCGATAGAACTTGCTGGAACAAGGGTGTCCCTGTAGATGCCATGTTGGTGGCGGCCACCACTAAAAAGGAACTGGCCCAGGAGAGTTCCTCTGTCCATCTTCCAGACAAGGAGTCTCGAACGATGGACCGTTTGGGGAAGCGGATGTTCAATTCAGCCACTTTCTCGGTAAGGTCGCTGAATTATATGGCACACATGATACGACTCCAGCGGGATCTCATCAAAGAATATGCCGGGTCACCCCCAGAGTCCATGTCGGCAGAGGATAAGAAAGTATTCTCTACCCGAATGGCCACTCTCAAATCCATTTCTAACACCTCTATGCTTCTCCTCTCTCATGCCACGGAAGGAGCTGCTAGAGCTAGCAGAGCGGGCATTGTCTTACAATGGCATGCTTGGCTCCGCCATTGTGATTTTACGGAACCCTTCAAGGCATCTTTCGCTAATGCCCCGTTTGACGGTTCTTCCCTCTTTGGCAAGACCGTACGCGACATGCTGGTCCAGAGCGAAAAAGACGGGAAGATGTTGTCTGCCGTCAGTGTCCGCTTCTCTGCTCCCCAGAGGTCCTTCACTAGAAACCAAAAGGGATTGAAGAAGATGTGGTTCCGGAAATCACAACAGTCCCGTTTCGCTCCGGACCTCTCATCCTTCAGAGGCAGAGGAGGACATGGTGGACGCCGGCCCAGAAGCAGAGGGGGACCGAAGAATTTCGGGTCGAGAGAACCTTTTTATGATCGGCCCACACAGCAACCCTGAAGGGTTACCCGACTGCTCTAGTTTGGAGGCAGTCGGGGGGCATTTCTCGAGGCACCTAGCTATGTGGGAGTCCATTACAACAGATCGCTGGGTGCTCCCAAACCCCGGAGCCTCTCCGATATCCAACCCAATCAAAGGGAGGCAGCAGAAATCCTCCAGCTGCTAGAAAAAAGAGCAATCCAGCACATCCCCCCAGACCAATCCGGATCAGGCTTTTACTCCAGGTTCTTTTTGGTGCCAAAAAAGATGAGGGACCTAAGACCAATCCTCGATCTTTCCTTCCTAAACCTGTCAGTGGCCAAAGAAAAGTTCCGGATGGTCACCATTCAATCCATTCTCCCACTCCTGCAGGAGAACGACTGGATGTGCTCCATAGACCTCAAGGACACGTATTACCACATTCTGATGGACAGGCAATCCAGAAGGTTTCTCCGCTTCCAGCTAGGAGCCAGCCACTACCAGTTCAGGGTCCTCCCCTTTGGTCTCACCACAGCCCCCAGGGTGTTCAACAAAGTGTTAGCGGTGGTAGCGGCCCACTAGAGGCTTCAGGGAATACAGGTCTTTCCATACCTAGACGACTGGCTCCTGCCCACCCTCACCAGACATCTACTATGCTCAGCCAGAGATTATTTCCTCCATCTGGCTTCCCGACTGGGAATCACAATCAATCTCAAAACATCTTCTCTCCAACCAACCCAGGTCTTAGACTTCATTGGAGCCAGATTGGACACAAATCTTCTGCAGGTCTTTTTGACTCCGGATGGACTTCGGACCCTGAAGCTCCACGTACTAGCTCTCCTGCACTACCCGGCTCCTCCAGCGGAATTGGTCCTGAGGGCTCTAGGCTCTATGATCGTGACTATCAATCTATTGTGCCTGAACATGAGAGTACTGCAATGGACCCTACAGGTCCAGCGGTCCATTCTACAACATCCACTGTGTTCACCCATTCCCATCAGCAGGGTTTGCAAGAAAGCCCTACTCTGGTGGCTCCAGTCTGCGGACCTCCAGAAAGGCCGTTCATTCTCTATGCCTCCCCCGCTTGCCACAGTGACCACGGACGCTTCTCGCCTTGGGTGGGGGGGCACTGTATGGGCAGAACTGTCCAAGGCACGTGGTCCCAATCAGAGACCTTGTTGCACATCAATGTCCTAGAGATGAGGGCGGTGCTTCTGGCATTGCAAGCACTCCAAGCCCTTCTTCCCTTGGGAACTATTGCAATTCAGACAGACAACATGTCAGTCGTCTGGTATATCAACAAGCAAGGGGGAACCAAGTCCTACCCACTTTGTCGAGAGGCCATGAGAGTTTGGGACTGGGCGATCTCCACCAACCGCTTTCTCATAGGAACGCACATTCCGGGTCGGTCGAACATCTTGGCAGACAGGCTGAGTCAAACCATCCTCTCACCATACAAGTGGTCTCTGAACCCGAGGGTGGTGAAGCAAATTTTCCTCAAATGGGGTCAACCTTGCTGCGATCTCTTCGCATCTCCTTCGAACGCAAAGTGCAGCGACTACTTAGCTCTAATTCTCCCACCGAGGGAATCCCCCAGAGACACTCTGGTGCATGTTTAGCCATCCGGTCTACATTATGCTTATCCTCCTCTTCCCCTAGTGTTGAAATTCTTACAGAAAGCACGTCGATTGGGGAGCAGAGTGATCCTCATAGCCCCATTCTGGCCTCGTCAAGCGTGGTTCCCTTGCCTGTGGTCTCACCTAGTGAACCCCCCATGGGTTCTAGATCCCACTCCAGATCTGATCTCCACCCGCTAGGGTTGACAACCCCCAAACCTGGACAATCTCAAGCTCACAGCTTGGTTGATCCAGTTCCAGTGATAGCTAGGACTCCCGGTATCTTGTCATCTGTTAAGGCTATTTTAGTAGCCGCTCATAAGCCTTCCACGAGGAAGGTTTATAGTAGTAGGTGGAAACATTTTTCAATCTGGGTGGAATGCAGAAACTTAGACCCCTTTACAGCTCTGTTACCAGTAGTGCTAGAATTCTTATCAACCTTATTCGACCAAGGTGCTAGCTCCTCTATGGTCAAAGTCCAATTAGCTGCAATCTCCCACTATCATGTGGGAAATGGTCTCGGCCCCCTGGCCTCTTCCAAATTATGTAAGACCTTTTTAAAAGGCACCTTCCTCTTGAGACCTCCTGTTAAAGATCCAGTTCCTCCATGGGATTTAACTCTTATTCTCCAATCTCTGACAGCCCCTCCGTTCGAGCCAGCAGCCTGGGTGGACCTAAAATTTTTACCCTGGAAGACGGCCTTCCTTATTGCCATCACTTCGGCTAGAAGGGTTTCAGAACTTCAAGCCCTTTGCGCCAAACCACCATACATAAAGATAGAGTCTCCCTCAGGACCAATCCTTCCTTTTTGCCCAAAGTTGTGTCGGAACCCAACATCAACCAATCCATTAATTTACCAGTATTCTTTCCAAATTACCAGAACAAAGGTGAATATAAGTTACATTCCCTGGACGTACACAGGCAATTAAGATTTTATCTGGACAGGCCCGCTGGTCACAGGAAATTAGACCAGCTCTTTGTATCCTTTGCGAAACCCTCTTTGGGAAAACCAGTATCGAAAGTTACATTGTCCAGATAGATTTCCCAATGTATCTTACTAGCATATCAAAGTTCTGGTCGACCCGAACCTGAAGGAGTCCACGCTCATTCTACTCGATCAATTTCCACCTCTGCTGCTTTTTGGTCCAGAGTTTCCTTGGATGACATTTGCTCAGCAGCCACTTGGGCTTCATCTCATATGTTCATTAACCATTACAAGTTGGACATAATTTCCAGAGGGAGAGCATCCTTCGGCTCCGCAGTGCTCCAGAATATCCTTCCTTAAGGACCTCCCAAGGTTTGTGTAGCTGGGGACTCTGTACCACAGGTTGATGGACAAATGAAGTTAACTACTTCAGATAAAGAAGTTATGTACTCACCATAACGTTCCATCTGAGTAGGTAATCTTTATTTGTCAGCAACTGACCCTCCCTCCATCCCCCTAACCTATAGTGCATACTAGAAGGATTCCTAGCCCTTCTTTCCAGATAAATTAGGTTAGGATTTACAGGTGACTCCTGTGTTATAATACTCTGTATCGCTAAACAAACTCGATCTGAGGACAGGAAGGGTTAGCAGGGGACTATGGGTAAGGGGGGAGGAGCTTGGAGCTCGGATCTTAGCTGTTTGAAGCTGCCGGCTCAGATCCAATATGGATCCGATACCACAGTTTGCTGACAAATGAAGATTACCTACTCAGATGGAACGTTATGGTGAGTATATAACTTCTTTTTTTCCATAATCGATGCCAAATTTAGACTTCTTGCTACAGTGGCAGTGTTGCTTTTGAAATCCTGTGTGACAGCACCCCGACACCCACCCACACCAACACTCACACACACAACAACAGAACCAGTAGGTCCTACGACCATGGATAAATTATGTTAAAACAATGTCAAAAGAAGAGCACGTCTCACTTTCGTAACTAATACAGAAATACCTGCACATTTCAACAAATGTTTAACAAAGATGGATACAGCAGTGGTCATGTAGCAACCCAAAGGTCCGGCCTTTACTTGGCTCTTAATACTTGCACTTATTTCTGATTGTATTTCATGGTGCTCTCAAAACCGTGTATTTTTGCTACTGTGTTTCCACATCCTGCCAATGCCCATGAAATGAAAAGCTTAAGTCAGCAGTTAAAACTGCTTCTACAGAAAACGTATTAAGGCAGACTTCCTTTAACTAGAAGAGCTACATTGAAGCTATACAGCCGACACGAACCACTTCACAGCTTAAAACGGAATGAGAGGGATTTCAGTCTTGGTGTGTTACGATCAAAACATGATTAGTTATGATTATGAATAAAACACAACACCCAGTCTAAAGATTAAGCTTTACGTAGTCTACAGAAGTTACGACTGCGTGAAGTAATATAAACCAAAACCGAGATCCAGACCCAAGGGTTACATTCGTTACATTAATTGTATGCATGATGTCACTGCCTAATATGAATGGCACGTCCCTCGTTTCATACAGCAATAACCCACGCCTGGGTGTGGGTAATGCTGGATTTACCCACGGTTGGTGTGGTTTGCCCTCGGGACCAAACAAAGCCAACCGTGGGTAAATCCAGCATTACCCACACCCAGAAGTGGGTTATTGCTATTATACCATGACATTATTTAAGAAAAGAAACTATTACTTTTCTTAAATAATGGCATAGTATAATGCCTGTTTACTGCCCTTCCGCAGATGTCTGGCATCCGCGGCAGTTCTGATGTACATCAGAGCTGTGGGCAAAAGCAACGGAGAAAGCAAGATCTCCGTTGCTTTTTTTTTTTTTTACTGTTTTCGCTATGTTAAATGGGTTTAACATAGCGAGACAGTTTTAAAATAAGCAACGAAGATGTCCGTTGCTTATTTTAAAACTGTTTCGCTATGTTAAACCCATTTAACATAGCGAAACAGTAAAAAAAGCAACGGAGATATTGCTTTCTCCGTTGCTTTTTTTTTTAAACCTGTCTCGCTATGTTAAATGGGTTTAGCATAGCGAGACAGCTTTAAAATAAGTAACGGAAATCTCCGTTGCTTATTTTAAAACTGTCTCGCTATGTTAAACCCATTCAACATAGCGAGACAGTGTTGTAAAAGTAGAGTTACACTAATGGAATAAAGTCCGGGCGACCGGACCTTTTTCATTAGTATAACTCGAGTTACAATGTGCACGCTGGCCAATCAGCGTGCACGTTTTGGGGGGGGGGGGTCATGGAATAATATGCAACTTTTCACACCCATCACCGGTTATGTCCGCTCCTGCGCAGAACTGAAGGCTAGCACTGCGCTGTCGTTGTTAGATTTGAAAACAAACACTATAGCTAGTAAGGACTGAGTAACACAGTTGAGTGGCATTTATTAAGACAGTACCGTGATAGGTAAGTCTTTTTATTTATGGATATGCGCTGCTTGTTATGTCGAAGTTCTTCCTTGGCAGTAACGATTCACAAGGTGTGGATAAAATAATAAAATACTTCATCTTCTAAGGCGTGATGCAGCAGTTAGTGTTGCCGCCGGTTAGAAATGGGTTCTCCCTTTTGATTCTCGGTTGGGGTGCCCGCTTGTATGTCCTTTCGCATGCTGAAGGTGGATTGGGCACTTGGCATTCGGCACCGTAAAAAAAAAAACACTTGTTCTGCGGGCTGTTGGGGACGGTTTCTGGTTCTTTCGAAGGAAAAAAAAACTGCTGATTTCACAACGTGGATCTTGTTTGTAGCATTATGCAGTATCAGATATCAGGAGTTGCAGCGCTTTCTCTGGCATGCATACTCCCTTGTACTACCTTCACACCACCAGCATGAATTTTAGAATAAAATGGTTATTGCAACTGTAATAGCATTTGTATTGAATAATGTTTGCACTGCGGGCGTCTCTATTCAGTTTTACCATAAATAATTGTTATACTGAACTTTAGAAAATCTGTGTGCATGTGAGTTCATATGTGCGGCCAACATTTGTGTAGGTCTTAGTGTTTTTATATCTGTTTATAAGCATACACCTTAAATGCAAAGTTTCTGTATGATGTATGAATGCAGACACTGTCTTAAAACTCGCCTGTTGAACTTGCTTCCTTCAATAGCAATTGTGTATCTTGCACGACTTTGAAATAGTAAAGGAAGAGACTGGTTTGCATCAAAAATGTGTTTTTTAATTATCCAATGTAATAACGATGCAATAGATAGATATAAAACAATTTAACCAAAGCAGCATCTTACTGATTCCCATTGCACTTGCTTTCTGCTAATGGTAAACTACATCAGAGTTTTGCCAAGGCTCTTTGTATTATAGTTAACAGCTAATAAATCGTGCTTCTGAATACTTGTGCTGTTACTTGCTTACTGTACTTCATTAACACCAATGTATAATTCTGTCTTATGTGCTTTACATTTTAGTCAAGCTATCAGCATATGTCTTACTACATTTCGAAGTTTGTTTCTTATAGCATGTCTCCTTGTTTGGGGTATTTGCTGACATTATGTTTGAATTGTTTTGGGAGTAACCATTTGAAATATTGGAACCTGCTAGAGTAAGCCCTAAAACACTGAGACTGGACAAAAAAACGGATTTATGTATGTCAAGTCCTTGATAGCCATTTCTTGGAATATTTCTTCTTCTCCGATGTATGGTGATCTTCTATAAGTTTGGAGATGGGTAGGCTTGCCCCCCCCCCCCCCATCAAGGATGCAGGGGGACTTGCCCCCATTCTAAAAAAAGAAGTTAAAAGGAGATTCACTGTTCTCCTGGGTTTTTGATTGGATTTTTTTTTTTTTTGGTCTGCCAGCACTCAGTGTTCCCAGTGCCCATATTTCAATAATGGAGCCATTTTTTTGCTTGTATTTGTTGTTTGGGTGCAGGTTCTGGCTGAAAAGAGCCAAGAGACCAGCTCCCGTACCCACTAAACAAATGGTTAAAAAAAAACAAATTTAGCATCCCATTTTCTAAATGCAATAATGCCCTCCAAGCCGTTACAGGAAAGCAAATGGATACAGGCCCTCAACCTGCAGCATCTAGTTTCACAACACCCTCAGGGGGTCAGTTGTTACATTGTAAGTCACTGAAACAACTTTAGTCACAAAGGCCTTCCATACACCAGCTCTTAAAAAGCCAGAATTAGTGAGACAAAACATAAATAATAAATATAACTAAAGCGGTACAGTGGATGTCAAAAGTGTACACACCTGTTGGTTTTTGTGATGTAAAAAAATGAGACCACAATAAATCACTTCAAAACTTTTCCCACCTTTAATGTGACCTATAACTTGTACAATTCAATTGAAAAACAAATCTGTTAGGGGAAAAATATAAACAATAAAAAACATACAATAAGCTGGTTGCATAAGTGTGCACACTGCTTTTTTCAAAATAAACAGCAGCTAAGAATTTTGGTGTTATTAAAAACAGTAACATTGGGAAATAATCTTCAGTACTTTCTAGCCCTTTACAAACAACGTACGATGCTGTGAAATACAACTCCCTAGAGCAGTTTTTGACTTAACCAAAGTTTTTTTTCAAACATTCTTCCACTTTGGGCCATCATATAAACTGCAGGAACATTGTATGCAGTGATCTGTCGCTCTTTTTTTCTAAAGAGATTTTTCTGTAAATCTTAGAGGTTCACATTTCAGAGCTATCGGTTGTCACCCTGTCCAGCTGTAGTAAAAGTACTTTAGAACCATGTACTTGTTTATAGTATTTATTGTTATTAACGCTGGTACATGCTACTGTTAGTCTTCCTTGTATAAACTTGATACGTTATTTTTATGATCTCATGATCTCACTGTCAGTTTTTTTTTTTAAGCAGAACACCAAATTTATTGGAAGGAGATCACACCCGAATTTCACAGTAGGTTCATAAACAATGTTTCAAGATTAACTTTCATAAAAAACGTATTTGTAAACTGTTTAGCTCATGTTACATTACTGGTGGATAGGATGTGTTAGTCTTGTTACAGTGCTACATATGATTAATGTGGCAGTTTCATATTCTTGGGGTAAGAATCTCAAGTACATTGTCACTTGAGTGCATTCGTTTTCTTTCCTGCTTTGCACTGAAAGATGAACAGGTTTTTGCCCTATTTCTGCTTATGACGCTTAAACTTAGTTTCGTGATGCATGCTTCGGTGGTGCTGCCTAGACTGAACTAGTTCTGTTGCGCTGTTATCTATCACAGTTCTTTGCTTTGAAAATAAAGTTGATGCAGAAAAAATTAGCTGTGTTGTCTATTTATGCATGTTATCTTTGGCAAAAGTTTTGTAATGTGAATTATTACTAGTGGATGCAATTAAGGTAAAATCAATCAAGAGTCTGATTCAGACTTGGTGGTTCACTGTTTCAAGACACACTCGGACTTTTTTGAGATCACAGTGCAAAAGTGAAATGGGATGATAATAAAACACTGGGAAAAGGTGACCAATTTGGTAGAAACGCTGGTTATGTCAAACTCCTTATGTGGAGTTATTGTTTGCTTTTAATTAGCAGTGTTACACTGAAAACATTACCCACATCTACAGTCTTATGTCTGCTCTAGCAACATTTTAGCTTATGTTTCCCTTTACAGCCTATACCGAAATGTAACTGTTTTTTGTGAAGTGCTTGGTTCAGACAATGAAACAGTTGAATTTGAAATGGATTTCAGTTCAGTGAAGTTCTTCATTCCCGTAGTCTCAATCATGTATATGTTCTGTCTTGGCATTATGGTCCCAGTCCTACTCTCATCTACATCATCATTTTTTTTTCTGCTCAGCCATAGAGAGCTGTTTGTTCCATGTATCTTCGGCAACCCCCAGCACATACAGACATACACACACGCTCATGTGTTTTTTTTTTTTTTTTCTTCTGTTTCTTTTCCACATTCATATCTCTCAATTTTGGAAGTTTATCCTGTGATCTACAAGAACGCTAACCATCACAAAAATATTTAATCAATGAATCGGGATAAATTCTTAAATTGCACATGAATAACGTAACTGGTTCATACTGCCTAATTTATTACTTTCTAATACTGTCGCACCCAAATCAAAAAAATTATCTGCGTCTCTGCACTGTCAATCTAGAGCAGATTTCATTAGGCAAAACTCCGTCTCCCTTTAGATGTCTCAACATTAACATTTAAAGTATTCTGCAATGAGGCAGAGTAGAAATGTAAACAAAATGAAAAATGTAAAATGTCAAAAAATGTTAGTTACAGGACTAAGTCAAATACTATGTTAAGACTCGCTAGTAAAAGTAAAAACAAAAAATGTAAAATGTCAAAAAATGTTAGTTACAGGACTAAGTCAAATACTATGTTAAGACTCGCTAGTAAAAGTAAAAACAAAATCTATCATACTATTTATATTTCATAATTTTTCTGGTATGTCTGTAGTTGTTGCCTACGTACTCTATTACTCTCTCTTTCTTCAGTGACATATGCCTATTTGTTACCAGTGACAATATGGCCACTGACCTGGGCAACAGCTGAGCAGGGGGCGTCATCATCTAGGCACACAAAATGTGTTTTATTCAACCATCCACAGGCCATCAGCCTCCCATGCAGACTATTGCCCTCCCATCCACAGGCCGTCAGCCTCCCATGCAGACTATTGCCCTCCAAGTTGCTTGCCAGTCTCATGCAACAAACCATACTGGTGAGTCACCTGAGGCCCCACAGGAGAAATCTCATGTCCTCATATTCCTCACCTGCGACCTTAGACATCCAGCGGCTCACCACTCCCTTGCTGCTGCCCCTCACCCCTTATCTGTTAAAGGGCTCCCAAAAAATCCATAAGTAATGTAGACAACTGGGCATTTTCTAATTAAGCCCTAACCCTGCCCACTTCAGTTACCAGAAGGGCCTCCTACCCTCCTTACTTTGCATGCATGTTCCCAGACAAATACAGAGGGAATTATCGCCGGTTTGGGAGCAGAAAGCCTACGTCCCCAGTCATAGCCGCCGTTAGGCATAGGCCAACTAGGCATTTGCCTAGGGTGCTGCTCTAGCATGGGCGCTATTCTACTATTTATTTTAGGTAGGTAGACCAGGATGGGGGCACTGGGTGGTGTGGTGGATGTGCCATGGAGCCCTTTTGCCTAGGGCACCAGTTGACCTAAGGCCACTCCTGTCCCCAGTATGCGTCTTTGTTGCTGACAAGTCTTCACTTGCTAGCAGCAAGCAGTGAGCCACACCTGCAATCCCTCTCTTCAGGATGGGCAAGCCAGGGTCAGCAAAATAATTTTCAATAACAGTGATGTTAGATCTCCACTGTTGTGTTACCTTGAAGTAAGTATATTTAACTCTGAGGGTTGTGGGGGGTGCATCACATGGGGTGGGTGCAGGGGGGCTTGCCTCCTTGAAAAAAGGCT
>NC_056733.1:1520793441-1520868441 GCF_019279795.1 Protopterus annectens
ATATATATATATATATATATATATATATATATATATATATGTATGTATGTGTGTGTGTATGTATACACATACACACCCCTACCACCCAACACTACAACCTGTGAGAGATTCACTTATATAGCCAAACTGGAAGCAAATCGCTCTCTTCACCCAAGACTAGACAGTCAAAAGGAGGAGGTAAACACTTGCACCACACCACAATCCTCACGTAGTCCCTCAAAACCCACACCCATATTTGCGGAGGCTCTCAATAAAAATCTACCCAAGCAACAGGGACCTCCAAAGCAGAAATGCAAGCAACCTCCACCCCCCAACACAACCCAGATGACGACACACAGGCCACAAACTGTGCCACTCGACCACAGCCCAGCCCGTAAGGCTTAACAACGTACCCAACACTCTAGTCATGGGTGACTCTATAGTCAGGCACAATGATGTTGCACTCACCAGGCTAGACAAGGAGAAAGTTACTGTCAGCTGCCTGGTGCCAGGATCCACCACATAACGCACACATTCAGGTCACTCCACAACAAGTACAAATATGACTCTGTCATTGTCCATGTTGGTGTGAATGTCATTGTCCATGTTGGTGTGAATGACCAGAGACATACCTCCCTGGACTACATGAAGAGACATGGGGGAGCGCTCCGATCTTGTAGCCCAGGCAGATATGACCCTAGCCCTGAGTAGCATCCTGCCATCACACAGAATGATACCACAATACAAGGACAAAATGATTGACTTCAACAACTGGCTAAACTTCTGGTGTCATTCTAAGGGGATCCAGTATCTGTCTGCCTGGGATGACATGATTGACAAACCACTATGTTTTGCCAGAGATGGCCTGCACCTGTCGTCCTTGATATTCTGGCTAAGGCTCTTGCCACCCCTGTAGTGCCTTTTTTAGGCAAGGTTCAAATGACAAATTCACCACCATAACAGGTACAAGCAAGCAAAATCTGAGGGTAATGCTACTCAGTGCTAGAAGTCTAAACCTCAAGATGCACTCAAGGCACTCCTTAAAATGGATCGACATCTGTGCAGTGACAAGAGACTTGGTTCAAGGCTCCAGAGAGTACACCTGCATTACCAGGCTATAATTCATACCACACTTGGCAGCCTAACCTGGACCGAAATAATGAAGGTGGAGGCATGTCCATATTCATTAAGGATATCCACACCTCCAGGCTAGTTGCTCATCAGCATAATGCATCCGAAATTATCCAAGTGCAACTAACTCTGGGCAAGACCGCAGTCCAAATTGTAGCTTGCTACAGATCCCCCACCATGCCCCAGGATTCCCATTCCTCATTTCTTGATGCACTGGAAAATATTAGGGTACAACCTAACTTTTACTATCCTGCCATTAAAGGGGCACTATCTCGTTTCTAAAATCAGTTGCTTGCTGGAGTACTTTGCTTATTTTTTTAGTGCAGTGTAAGTCACATGTTCAAAGAGAGGCAGGATTTTCAGAGAAGGTGTTGGCATACTGCAGGTCAGATTTCACAAATTTCAGTGGGGGGTGGTCATTACAGGAAATGCTAATGGTTTCTTCTTTTGTATTTTCTTCCCATCCACCCATATTATCTGAATGAATGACTGACGGATTCTCTGGCTGAGGCTAAACCAATATAGGTTCATACTAGGCTATCTGCCCTAGGGCATTTATAAGCCTAGCCAGAGTTGTGTGGCTTTCACCACCCCTTAGGTTGAAGAATACTATACCCATTAGTTTGCCGTGCCTCTGTCCAGCAGTGATACAGAGATGATCCCTGGGGTAAACCTACAATCTCCCATCCACTGGTCAAGATTCCTCTTGAACAGAGCCAGCGAGGTGCTCTGTCTCACATGGACCGGGATTCTGTTCCACAGCATAGGGAGTCTCTGTGTGATGAATCTGTCCCTCCAGCACGTCCTATTTATATCCGTGTTGAGGTTTAAGTCTCTTGCTCTTGTGGCTCTGGTGGATTTGGATTTTTTTGAGGTGGAGCATGTCCATTTATTCCGGGTTGGACATGGCCTTGTATGTCAGGCACAGGTCACCTCTGAGCAGACAGTATGCGACTGAATAGAGCTGGAGTTTCTTCAGTCTGGCAGCATATGGCATATTTTTGAGCCCCTTTATCCTTTTGGTGAGGAACTTTTGGGGTCTTTCCAATTGCTGCAGGTGTCGGGTAAGATACATTCCGAATGGGGCATTGTACTCAATCATTGGTCTGATAAGTGAAGAGTACAGGGGAACAATGACCTCCCTTGATCTGGATGTGAATCCCTTCATAATCAGGTGGGCAATGTAGAAGGTCCTCCTAACCACTTTGGCAATGTGAGTGTCAAAAGAAAGGTTACTGTCAACTTGGGTCCCCAGGTCCCTGATAACCTCTTCTGTGCTTAATGGATTGCCACCTATGTGGTAACTTGGGGTTACCTTGTTTTTACCAAAGGGTATGACTATACATTTTTTGGCATTTAGCTTAAGGCCATGGCTGTGGCACCAGTTATCCGTTTCTATGAGACCTCTCTGAAGGATTTCTGTGTCTGATTTTCAGCTATGGCGCCCAGTTTGCAGTCATCTGCAAACTGTCAGCCACAATCCTCCTAGGTTTGCCTGCACTTCTGAAAAGTAGATGCCGAACAAGAGGGGGCCCAGGACTGAGCCCTGTGGGACACCGCTTGTGACCATGTTTGGAGTCTGACATGGCACCAGCAGCTCTAACCCTGTGGGTTCTGTCCTTGAGCCAGTTTGCAACTCATCTTGTGACATATGGGTTTACATTTAAGCTGGTGAGCTTTTCTATGATACCCAAGTGGGGTATTGTGTCGAAAGCTTTTGCAAGGTCAAGGTAGGCTGTGAACTGCCTTACCCTCATCAGTGGCCTTGGTGACTGTTTCAAAAGTCGACCAAGTTCAAGAGGCATGATCTGCCCTTGACAAAGCCGAATTGCGTAGGATCCAATGTCTGTAGGTCCCCTATGTCTTTGAGTTCCATTATGATCCTCTCCATAGCTTTGCAAACCAGGCTTGTTAAGCTTATGGTGCGGTAATTACCAGGGTCCGTAGAAGCACCGCCTTTGTGGAGTGGGACCGCAGTTGCCGTACGCCACTCTTTGGGTACATATCCTGTGGTAAGGCTAAGATTAAACAGCAGCCTTATGTGTGGGTTTAGTTCCTCATTGAGTTTGTGTAGCACACAGCTGGGGACACCATCCGGTCCCATTGATGCTGTGTTTTTAGCTTTATAGAGAGCAGCTCTCACTTGGGCATTTGAGATGATTGGGAGGCTACACTCTGCTGGGATAGATATTTCTCCTTTTGGGGGGGGGGGAATTTTCACTGAACCTGTCTGCCAGTATGTTTGCAATGTCTGTGGGTTCAGTGATTTGTATCCTTATGTTCAGAATTAGTCCAAATCTGGGAGTTTCCACCCAGATTTCTAACATAGCTAAAGAAGGCCTTATGATTGTCTTTTGAGTCCTTGGCGATTTTTTTCTCTCAAAGTTGGCCTTGGATGATTTTATGAGTGATCGTAGTTTTTTTACTAGTATTGATCAGAGATGTCTTCCCTTTTAGGGATTTTGCTCTATCTTGTAGTAACTTTCTCCTCTTGTTGTAAAGTTTGTTTATGGCTGGGGCCCACCAGATTGGGAGCTTGCCTTTGGTGGAAAGGGTCTTGATTTTATTTGGGATTGCTTGATCCATGCAATCCTGGAGGTGCTCTTAGAAAGCATTTGTAAGGGATTTAGCAGCGTGGGTTTTGGTTTCCAATGGCTCAGGGGCCTTGAAGGATACCACACCAGTCTTAAGTGTGAAGTTGGTTTTTGAGAAGTTCTTCACTGTGGCCTATTTTGTTGGTGGGGGCGGGATGTGGATCAATAGTGAGATTAATTTATGGTCTGATCTCACCAATGAGGGATATCCGGTGTGGAGCATTTTGTCCCCATGTTTGTGATCAGGTCTAGTATATTTTCACCTCTTGTGGGAATGGTGACAAGTTGTTCCATAGCATTTGAGTTTATGAACTCCAGGAACCTTTGGGCTAGGGTATTGGGGCTTGTAATGTTCCCAGTCTGTTTGGGTAGTTGAAGTCACCCAATATGATGGTGTTTGTAGAGACATTTGTACTCTCCAGTGCCTTCAGGAAGGCTGTGTGGGGTTCCTGAGTTTGAGAGGGTAGCCTGTAACATGCTACAAACTGTAGAGCAGTTTTGCCTATGGTTAATTGCACCTGAATGATCTCTGATGCTTCGTGAGTTGCCACCAGCCTGGAGGTGTGGGTATCCTTGATGAATATGGATAGACCCCCTCCTTTTGTTGTACGGTCTGGGTTTTGGGGCTGGAACGCATGATATGAGGTAAAACCTGATAGTGCCGGGGTGCTCTCAGGAGCCTTGAACCAGGTTTCAGTCACAGCACAGACACCGATGTTCTCCATACTAAGGAGGGCTTTGAGGGCGTGCATCTTGAGATTTAGACTTCTGGCATTGAGCAGCATTACCCTTAGTTTTTTTTCCATTATTGTTTTCTAGGGTGGTGGGTTTAAAATTTGCGCCTTGTTTAAAAAAGGCACTATGGGAGTGGCAAGAGCCTTTGCCAATATCCGGAAACCCAGGGGTGGCGGGTGCAAGCCGTCCCTTGCGAAGCAGTGTGGCTTGTCAAGCATGTCATTCCAGGCAGACTGACATTGGATCCCCTTAGAATGACACCAGAAATTAAGCCAATTATTAAAACTGATCATTTTGTCTCTGTATTGTGGCATCATTCTTGGTGAAGGTAGGATACTGCTCAGGGTCATACCAGCCTGGGCTACATAATCTGAGAGCTCCTTTATGTCTCGTGTAGTCCAGGGAGGTACGTCTTGGGTCATTCACACCGTCATGGTCAATGACAGAGTCATACTTGTACTTGCTGTGGAGTGACCAGAGTGCTTGTTATGTGGTGGATTCTAGTGCCCGACAGGCAGCTTACTGTGACCCTCTCCTTGTTCAGTCTGGTGAGTGGGACGTCAGTGTGTCTGACTATGGAGTCACCTATGAGAAGTGTGTCTGGCATTGTGTTTGGCCTTAAGGGCTGTGACTGATTTGCACACTGACTTTGTGATCTATGTGTTGCTTGTGTTATGTCATGAGGTGGCAGTTGTTTGGGTGTCTGCTTTGGAGGCCTCTGCTGTTTTGGTAGATTTTTGATCAGTGCCTCAGAGTATGTTTTTGTGTGTTTATGTGTTTGATTTGTAGTTGTGATATGAGACTGGGTTTATGGTGTGTGTGGTTACCTTCTCCTCCTGTCTGGTTTTGCCAGTCCTGAGTTGAGAGAGCTCAGCCTCCAGTTTGGCTGTATAGTTGCATCTCTCGCATGTATTTGTTTTGTGGGAGGAGGAGAGGGTTGTCTGTGTACATGAGGCAATTGTAACATTGCCTCAATATTCCCAGATTCGCCAGCTGAGCAGGAGAGGACGCTAGCAACTGACCCTTTGACATGCTAGAAGAAATAAAACGTTTGCTGTGTAACTGAGTCAGAAAGGACCTATAGGGAAGTGGGTACTCAAGGGGGTTTTAAACTAGTGAAGTACTTTGTATAATATAGAAGTGCTTTACCTGACTAAAAAATGCTTTAGGAACAAGTGCTGAGCTTTACAGATAGAGAATAGACTGTTTAGATTACAACTAGAGCAGTTCTAAGGGAAAAATGAAGTGCAGACTTTACGGAGCCAGAAATAGTTTAACCGGCGCTGCCCGATGGTGCTCTAGTGGCAACTCCGCGCTAAATGCAGAAAAGGCAATAAGTCAGTAGTACAGGCTAGCACACTTTAGTGGGCAGCCAAACAATTAAATTAAACTGCAAACCAACACTTTTCGACTTGAATTAGACTAATTTCGACTAAAATGTACTTTTAAGTGCAGATAATAAAAAATGCAGTAAATAACTATGAAAACAGTTAAATCTTGCTCTAGGTAAGCAGTAGAAGGTAAAACAAATATAAAAAACAGCAGGATACTTAATCAGGAAAGCAGTCGCTTTTTTCAGTTCTCTGTAGCCAGGAAGACTCAACAGGACCACGTGGAGCTGTGTCTGAGCAATATGGCTTCAAAAAAATGCCAGAGGCAGATTTTAACCAGGGAACTTCAAAAGAGCTAGAAAAGGTCCAAAATGACCAATTACTACAGCTTCTTGTGCTGAGGTCACTTCCCTCAAGGACAGGTAGGCTATTCAAGGCTCCCCACTCCCACTGGTGAGCTAAAACTTCCTTCTATCCAAGTAAGGCAATGGACAACACTAACTACAACACAGCCCAGGATACAGCAAGGCCTGTCACACTCAGATCTGAAGCCTTTGCAGTAATGAATCTTTGGTATTTGCTTTTTTTTTTTTTTTTTTTTTTTTTTTTAAACTTCCCAACTTTGGCAATTGTATTTTCTTTTGTTTTGTTTTGTTTCATGCTTGTTGGCAGATGTTTTTTTTTTTTTTCCCTTTCACTAGTAGTTATTTTTCATGTATTCAGTAATAGTGTTGCTTACTGTGCATGCACTAATGCAGACGTACATTTACACGACAGTTTCCCTCATTTCACAGGACAGCATTGCTTTAGGCAGTTGCATCTGAGTTGCAAATGTCCCACGATTCTAGAAGAATAAAATCTTATAATGTTTCAATAAAAACAGGTCAGACAACTTTGAAATTGAATTGTGTTACTGTACTAAAATTATTTTCCCATTAGCCGACACCCTTCAGGAATCGCATAGTAACTGTCTGTATAATGCTGATTCCATCCAACTGAATTTATTTTCTTTTTCTTCCCTGCACTGTGGTAAGTTAGGAGCTTTCACTCTCTCTTTTCCTGAATATTTGACTGCAGTAGAGTTACACTGGTTACATTTTTCCTGAATATTTGACTGCAGTAGAGTTACACTGGTTACCATTTGAAAGTTGAGGCAAACATAGTCTCTAGTTCCCTATATTTCCTGTCTGTGTGCATAAGTATGTTTGCAATATGTAATCTAAGTTTTTATTCATGTGGTTGTAAAAACACAGCCTTGCTATGTCTAACTGACTGGCTTGCAATTCAAGGCATTCTTGAATATCTTGTCAAATTTGTATATGCTGGATGTGATAATCATACCTCTTAGAGCAAGAAATCTGGACAAAGCCGTAAATAGAAATGGGACAAGGGTCCAAAAATAGGGGCAATTTTTAAATACTGCTCTTACAAACTTAGAAAGTTGCTAGAATAGCAGGTTTTGCATTAGCATGAATATTCTGAAGGGTATGAAAAACTCAAACTTCTACCATTATTTTCTAACTTCAGTCTTAAATGATTTGTCACTAATTTGCCAGAACCTCAAAAATGGACCAAAAATTTTGTGATACAGATGGCTATGTTGATGAGACCACTTACCCCCTTATCAAGATAGAAATAGATAATTTAAATGCATGTCATGTCATTGTGTGTTTATCATATGTATTGCTTTGATTGTTAAAAATGTATTTGTTGTATCTGTCTTTATAGATCCACATATATACACATAAGTGTGTGATATATATATCTACACATACATACACACACACAAATCTGTTTCTGAATTTGTCTCTGTTTATGTATACAGACGTACACACACCTGTATATATACATGCACACACTCATACACTGACATGCAGGAGGTATTTTGACTAAGGTGAAAGTATAGCTGCTCCTAACAGCATTCATATCACTGAGCCTTTATTGCTAGTTTTACAAGTAACAGTATTTTTATTTATCATATGCTACTTGACAAGAGTGTGACTCAAACTACAGGAATTAGACACACACAAGCTTAACCAGACGTATCTGTAAGGTCATAGAACTAATCATCATTGACCCTATAAATAAGGGCATAGGTGATCCCCAAACCCTTCATCGGACACAGCTTGGTTTTGTAAAAGACAGGTCATGCCTGTTGAACCTAGTAGACCTCTTCAAAAATGCCACCAGAGCCATAAATGAAGGGAAATATGTGCATACAATCTACCTTGACTTAGCAAAGGCCTTTGACACAGTCCCACATTCGGGCATCGTTGATAAACTCTCCCAGTTGAATATCAACCCTTATGTTGTCAGGTGGGTTGCTAACTGGCTCACCAACAGGTCACACTCAGTCAAAGTTGGGGACTTTACCTCAACCAGCAGAACTGTCAGCAGTGGAGTTCCACAGTGGTCAGTGCTGAGCCCCCTGTTTGGACTATACTTTTCAGGCAAAAGAGGGGCTGTGCCTGACTAAGTTTGCTGGTGACTGCAAATTAGGTGCAATCACAATGTCAATATACTTCGAGAGGGACTTACACAAATCAGTGGTTGGTGCCAAAGCTCTGGACTTGGTTAGTGCTAAAAATGCATTATCATCCCCTTCGGTAAAAACGATATCCCTGCAGACTGTCATATAATAATACCCCAACGTAACAACTCAGTAGTGAGAGACTTGGGGAATGCAAGCTGACTGCAGCCTAAAACTTTGACCATTGTGTGTCTACTGTGGTAAGGAAGGCATTGTATGTTGCTCACCCCATTATCAAAGCCATTGCCTCAAGAGGAAACAAGGTCATCTAAACAGAGAAAAAGGTCAAAACACCCCTGTACTCGACCCTTATCAGACCAATAGAGTACAAGACTTCCTTTGGTATGTACCTTACAAGGCACCTGCAGCAACTTGAGAGGCCTCGGGAGATTTCCAACCAAGAAAATTACAGGGTCTCCACCACATGTCCTACACTGACACATAGAAGTCACCATCACTGTACTCAGTTGCGTACTGACTACTTAGATAAGACTTGTGCCTGGCCTGCAGAATAATCTTGGATCCAAACCTAATTGAAATGCTGCACATCTAAAACTCAAATGGGATAAGGGTCACTTGCTCTAGGGAACTTAATCTGGCCTGTGACATAGCGCCTGCTGGAGAGAGAGTTGTGTCTCAGAGGTTACCACTCCTCTGGAATAGACTGCCAGTTCACATCATACAAAGCCCTCTATGACCCTGTTCGTGTGTAGCCTGGATGGAAAACCATAAATTCCTTGCCGGGGATTTCACCTATAACCCTCCTAGTTATGGGTAGCCATTGCTAACTAAGATCTTGAGTTTAGGCTAGAGCCTTTGTAATGGTTTCTCTAGAATTATATTTGGTACACACGGCTAGGCTTAATGACCTTTGGGTCAGTGGTGTAGTAACCACCAATGAACCTATTAAGTAACAAGAGTATTCTTGCCTTCAGACATCTAAATTTTTAGATACCTTACTTGTGTGTTGGTACACCCTCAGACTGCACTGCACTTTTTTCTTCAGGATAACTGTTGCCATATTCCGAAAAAAATGGAGGGGGAGGTACTTAAGAAGCAAGCTCAGCAGCAGGTGGCCAGGAGTAATTACATGTCGACATTAATTTACCATTACATAGTTGGAGTTCTTCCTGTATATACAAAGAGAAGGCAAACAAGGTACTCCCAACTCAAAATCGGACAACATATGTATTCAGGCAGGGAGCAATCGGCAAAAAGGGTGAGGTGAAGAATAATTGGGCATTTTACACTATGTTGCTTTCACAGTGGGCTCCATTCCAAGAGAGTGGCACTGGAAACTGCACCAGTGTGTGTACAGATTCATTCATAGTATCGGTGGACATATGAGAATAATAAACACCCCTCAGTACAGGTAATTAGGTGGCTTACAAAAGGGTACTACAGCAGTTTAGAGACAATAGGAAGAAGCAAGGTTGTCCAGTTGTATGTCTCCTAGCAGTAATTGCTACTGGGCACACACCTTACTACTGTTGGAGGTACAGGTTAAAGGCCACATTACACCTGGCAAGCAATCAGCTGGCTGCACAAAGGCATGGGGAGATAGTGTGAGCCTTATGGGACAAACTCCAAATATGTCATCACTAATACAGCAGATTGTTTTTCGTGGCCTGTTGTTTATCAGCCCTATGTGGAGCAGTTAGCTGGTTAAAATAAGAATATGCTAATGATGATTGGGAGAAACCTATTACTGATCAGGAGGCGAAGAACAGTGGCTGGCTCTAGCCTCAGGAGCCACAGAATAGAATGTAGTACAATGTCTGCAACATTAATAAACACTGTGCCTATAACACAAGTCCACTCACAGTTTTACCACAGAGTGGTACTTTAGAAGGAACAGTTTTCTGCCATGAGAAGGGTACCCTGCTTACCCAGCTTCAGGTGAGGGCTGTATTGAAGAAAAGGCAGAATGCTGAAGCTTGAACCCCAAAGATATATACCACATTCTTAGATTCCACACTCATTTAGCATAGTGGCAGCTTCTTGTGTGCAGCAGGCAAGGACATCATAAGAGAACATCAAGAAATTTGGAAAATGGAAGTACATCACTTATGAAAGCCGAAAAATCTTCTACCTCACCATTGTCTTGCAGAACCTGGGCGTAACCTGCAAGACGCACATTTCACCTTCCAATATTACCTTTTGTGGGCTAGAGCTTCTTGCATGTTTGATCACCTTGAACCCTGCTGGTGCTTTTCCATGTGAATGGAGTGCAGAAGAGTATGCTCAATTGGCTGTTTGTTTTTCTTAGGGCAAAGAAGCACACCAAGGGCTAGCCCCCACCACCCCTCACTTGCATACCTTTTCTTACCCTCAGAAACCCATAGCTATCTCTGCAGCTATCTTTCCAATGAATATCCTATTCCCTAAAATAAAAATCCCTCCCTCCTTCCTTCTTACATCCAGAAACAAAGCGAAATATCAATACCTATCCACTAAAAATGAAATATCCCAAGGACCATGCTCTCATCAGACCATAACGCATTTTCCCACATGCGTTTGGGAGACCTGATGTATTGTTTTGTAAATTTTAGCCGGGCCTGGATGCTTTTCTTTGTAAGAAAAGGCGTCCGTCCCCATACCCATAGCCCAGACATATGGTGAATACGGGAGATTGTTGTCACGTGTAGTACACAACCAGTACTTGCCAGAAATTCCTCCAGCTCCTTCAGTGTTGCTGTAGGTCTCTTGGCAGCCTCCCTAACCAGTTTTCATCTTGTCTTTTTATCAGTCTTGGAGGGACATCCAGTTCTTTGCAACGTCACTGTTGTCTCATTTTTTTCTTCACTTTTTGATGACTGTCTTCACTGTGTTCCATGGTATATCCAATGCTGTGGAAATTTTTTTGTACCCTTCTCCTGACTGATACCTTTCAACAATGAGCCCTTTGATGCTTTGTAAGCTCTCTGCGAACCATGGCTTTTGTTGTAGCAGGCAACTGAGTAAATGTCAGGAAAATCCTACTATGACGGCTCAAGTTTATTTGGAGTTAATCAGAGGTGTTCATCGTGTTGCAGTCATGACTGTAGGGTTCTCCCCTGCCGGCAGGCAGCCCCAGGTCGGCCAGAATCCCAAAGTCTGTGTCCGGCGTCGGCTGTTCAACCATGCTCCCTGACGTCAGAGCGCCAGGAGTATAAAGCTGACAGCCGACGCCATCTTCTCCAGTCTTTCTTGCCGTGCGGTGATAGCAGTTGGCAAGTGCTGGTCGGCTGAAACTTTTTTTCTTGCTCCACTCCGATGTCAGAAAAAGTTAATTGTATTTCATGTGGGAAGCAAATACCTCATAAGGATTTTCATTCTTACTGTATTCCTTACGCCACTGTGCAGGTACCGTCTTCCGAAGGGGTTTTCAGGCCTACTCGGCTAGTAGTAAAGGCAAAGACTCCTAAATCAAAGACTTCAACACAGGCCTTTTCTGAACCAGCTCCCAAGTCACAGAAACAGTTACTCAAGATGGCGGAGGATTTACTTACTATGATTAGGGGTTCACATCCCCCTCCAGACAAAAGGCCAAGGCAGGATGTTTGTTATGATTCCTCTGATCAGGCTTCTGTTTCCTCAGTTTCTTCTGATCAGGAATATTCTTTCCCTCCTTATGAGGATTCTGATGCTGAAGAATCCATTCATTCAGCTTCTCCCCCTGAGGATTTCTCTTTTGGGGAAACTTTGCATGAAATGAGGGAACGTTTCCACTGGGAAGGACAGGAGTATTCTGAATCCAAGAAAAGACTGAGGGATTTTCTTCTTCTTCCACAACATAGACCCCTGGCTATTCCTCCTGTTTTGGATATTGTGGATGATGCCTTTTCGGAGGCTAACTTAACCCCTGACTCTCTTCCTCCTGCTCCTGTTAAACCTGATAGATATTACAGGGTTCCTGATTCCCATCAGTTTTTATACAAGAACCCTGCTGCTGACCCTGAAACCATTTCTCAGGGTCCTAAGGGAGTTAAGGCTGCTTCTGCCAAAAATCCCATTCCTACTGAAAAGGATTCTCTATCTTTAGAAAGATGGGGCAAAAAGGTGTACACTTCTGCTACTTTGTCCATTAGGGCTTTAAACTGTCAGTTTCATATGCTTCAATACCAGCAATTTCTCTCGTCTGTCTTAAAACAAAAGCTTACTTCCATTTCTGCCTGTGCAGATAAGGAATTACATGACTTATTGCATGCCACTGAACAGGTTGGGAAGCATGGTTTACACTGGATTTGATGCCTTGGAGGCTTCTTGTAGGGCTGTGGCCTCTGGCACAGTCATTAGAAGGCATGCATGGCTAAAGGAACAAAATTTACTGAACAAGTAAAGGCTAAATTATTGGATGCTCCTGTTCAGCATAATGTTTTGTTTGGATCAAAAGCTGAAGAGGTGATTAAAAAGATGGAGGATAAGGCGAAATCCAAGATTTCTTACAAGTACAGCCCCCTAAATTTAGCAGGAATTGGCCTTCAAAAAATTGGTCCTTTCCCACTTCAGACAGGCCTCAGAGGGGTAGATATAGACGCTCCAGTGGGAGGCCTCAAACACAAGCTTCTTATAGACCAAGACAGTGGACTGCTTCCACCCCTAGGGGAGGAGAGGACAGGTCACAATCTCAAAGGAAACCAACTCAATGACTCCCTCTGTTGGGCTACAGGAACTTCTTGCCTGGAAGCCCCTCTCTGAGGAAAACTCTTTATCAAAATTGGACTCAAATAACCCAAGACAAATGGGTTTTGGATGTGGTTTTAAGAGGTTACAAATTCCATTTTCATACCTTGCCAAGGCCAAGCGGATGGCCAGACCTTCCAAAACATCAATGGACGGAGGCCTTAAAACCAGGTGGAAGCATTTTTTGGCTATAAATGCCATAGAACTGGTTCCTCTTTCAGAGATGGGAAAAGGTTTTTACTCAAGGCTCTTTCTAGTCCCAAGGAAGCAAAACTCATGGAGACCCTTTCTGGATCTGTCGGTCATGAACACCTTTCTAGAGATTCCAAAATTCAAGATGCTTACTCTACAGCAGCTACTTCCAATGCTGTCCAAAGATGCATGGATGGTAACTTTGGATTTAAAGGAGGCATATTTACACATTCCCATCAGGCAGGATCACAGAAAATACCTCGGGTTCAAGGCCGGATCGAGGCACTTTCAATTCTCTGCGCTGCCCTTTGGATTGTCTACTGCGCCCATTGCCTGGTTCCAGTAGTAGCTTACTGCAGACTCAAGGGAATTCAAATTTACCCTTATCTGGACGATTGTCTAATTCAGGCAGACAGCAAGGATGTCTTACTCCAACATCTAGAATTTGTACAGAACCTCCTCAAGTTCCTGGGATTTGACACCATCACAACAGATAACTTTTCTGGGTGCACTTCTAAACACCACAACCCAGATGGCATTTCTGACATCTGAAAAACAATTGCAGCTGGCTTCAACTTTCAAAACCTTGGCAACTCGACTCAACTATCTGCAAGGAAATTCCTGCAGGCTTTGGGTTACATGGCCTCCTGCATCCTTCTCGTACCATATGCAAGACTACACATGCGAAAAATACAGTGGTACCTAAAGTGTAAGGTCTCAGCATTGCCACAGTTTAGACATACTGATCTCTGTCCTTCCTTGCCTTCAAAAGGAATTTCTTTGGTGGTCCAGGGCATGTGCTCTAAAAGGGAAACCCTTTTGTCTGCCTCCTGCCACTCAGATTCTAACCACGGACGCCTCGGATTATGCTTGGGGAGCCCATTTTCAGGGCAATTGTTTGCAGGGCCTTTGGACAAAGGATTAGAAGCACCTGCATATCAATTTAAAGGAAATGTTAGCCGTTCAGAAAGCTCTATTGGCCTTCAGGAATCTTTTACAACCAGGACAACTGCTAATACGGACAGACAACACCACAGTTATGTGGTACATAAGCAAGGGGGATCTCATTCCTACCCCCTTTGCAGACTAGCCATGGATCTATGGAACACAGCTCTAGCTTGCAATTTGGATCTTCAAGCTTTGTTTCTACCAGGGAAACAAAACTTCCTGGCAGACGGTCTGAGCAGAAACCTTTCAGATCCACACGAGTGGATGCTGGACACCAAAATATTCAGGATGATAACAGCAGTCTGGGGATGTCCTCACCTAGACCTCTTTGCATCCCATCTCAATCATCAACTACAGAATTTTTGCACCAGGTCTTTCCACAGAGAAGCTTAGAAAGTGGACGCCCTGTCATTCAGTTGGAGGAACCTCTCGGGATATGCCTTTCCGCCTCTTCCTCTTCTTCCACAGGTTTTTATTGAAGATAAAACAGGACAAGCCCAAGATGATGATCTTGCTGGCTCCAAATTGGCCTCAGCAGTTTTGGTATCCAACTCTAAAAAAAACTATGTCTGGAGCCCCCTTGGGTTTTACCTCAGTCTCCGAACCTTCTGTCCCAACAACAGGGTCAGGTTCTACACTGTCAAACTCTCAGCCCAGCGGCCTGGTTAATCCAGGGCCTTTGATTTCTTCTTGCTGCCCAAGCAGGTTATGGATGTCATTTTAGAAGCCAGACATCCTAGCACTAGAAAATCTTATGCAGGAAAATGGAAAAGATTTTGTTCCTGGATGCAGGCTCAGGATTCTGATCCTCTTCTTCCTAACATTACTTTTACTTTACTTGACAGATCTCTTACATAAGGGTCTCTTTCTCTTCCATCAAGATACATGCCTCTGCTATTTCTGCTCATTATAATACAGACCCTCCCATCTTTTCCCACCAGCTCAGACAGTTTCTCAGAGGAGCTAAGAACTTGAGACCTCCTAGATCTCCTCCCATTCCTGCTTGGGATCTCCGCTATGTTTTGGAAAAACTAATCTTGCCTCCTTTTGAGCCTGCTGCCTCTTCTGACATCAAGTTTTTATCTTGGAAGACAGCTATCCTGTTGACCCTAACCTCTGCCAGGAGAGTTTCAGAGTTACAAACTCTTATGGCTGTGGAACCTTATATTATTTTTCATCAAGACAGGTTTCTTTGAGGACTAATCCTACCTTCATGCCTAAGGTGGTTTCCAAAGTGGCTTTAAATCAAATGATTCACTTGCTAACCTTTTTCCCCACTCCTCAAAATAAAGGAAAGGATCTTACATTCCTTGGATGTACACAGACCACTACGTTTTTACCCGAACAGAACCAAGGACATCAGAAAATCAGAACAATTGTTTGTTTCTTATGCTTCAAGTTCCCAAGGTAAAGCCATTTCAAAACGGACCCTTTCTAAATGGATTGCTCATGGAATCAGATTTTGTTATTCTCACCATGGAAAGCAAATCCCAGGGAGTATACAGACTCATTCCACCAGAGCTGCTGCCACTTCTGCGGCCTTCCTCAGGGGAGTCCCTACAAAGGACATTTTGGAAGCTGCAACTTAAGCACTACAATCTACTTCTCTACTCTAAGTCTAGGACAAGCTTTGCCTCTGCAGTCTTGCAGGGCCGTTTAGCCGCCCCTTCCTCTTATGACCACCTCCCTTTCTTTCAGCTTTGGGATTCTACCCTACAGTCATGACTGCAACAGTGAAACACTATGAACATAGTACAGTTGTGTACACCTACCATAAATGTAGATGTTAGTGTCTTCACTGTTGCAGTCTGGGTTTCCCTCCCTCCTGTCCCCTCTTATTTTTACTTTTGTGTATTTCCTTTTTTCACCATTCTTCTGAGGTGTATTTGCAAAGGTTATGGGACCTTTATCATTTTGGGACTCCTGACATCTGGGGCAAGAAAAACTGGAGAAGATAGCGTTGGCTGTCAGCTTTATACTCCTGGCACTCTGTCAGGGAGCATGGTTGAACAGCCGACGCCGGACCCAGACTTTGGGATTCTGGCTGACCTGGGGCTGCCTGCCGGCAGGGGAGAACCCTACAGTCATGACTGCAACAGTAAAGACACTTAACATCTTCATTTATGGTAGGTGTACACAAAATTGATGGCAGGTGTATACCCAAGAAGACTGAATGCTGTATTAGTTTAAGGGTGTACACACAACAAAGTTTTAATGGGCACAGTTATGCAACCAGTGTGTTGTACGTTTTTTTTTTTATATTTTTTCCCCCAACATATTTGTTTTTCAATTTAATTGTACAGGTTATAGGTCACACTAAAGGTGGGAAAAGTTTTGAAATGATATTTGTGCTTTTTTTTTATCACAAAAACCTGGCATTTTAACGGGTGTGTATACTTTTTATATCCACTGTGTGTAGCTTCTATGTAACGCCCTAAGCTTTTGTAATACACTGCCTATTGCTCTTTAGATTTACAAACTTTCTTTTATTATAAAACGGTTTACTTCCTATGCTTTTATTATCAACCTTTTGTTTTTAGTGTGGTTTAATTTTGTAACTACTGTATGAGATGTGTTAACCACTTGTATATCTCAGTTGTTTAATGTTTTAATTGTTTTGTATAATTCGGAGCTTTTCTCCCTGGGCCTCTGTTGTAAAATGTTGTGAGCTTAGTCGGACAGTCCTGGTCAACAAATGTAAAATAAATAATCCGTCTCATTTGTATGTCATTACTGTAAGGTTTAGCTTTACACACTGTAGTATTTTTCCCTTCAGAATACCCCCCCCCCCCCCACTGTGTTGTCCTGTAAGAGCACAAATTATATACACACATAAGGTACCTGTAAACAATGAAAACAACAAATAGATGCGTGCTGTGCTCTCCAATGTACCAGGAGTTAAACTTATCCTGTGTTTGAAATTTAATTTATTCCCCTTATTTCTTTATTCAGCTGTTTATCTGTTTCTTTACTATTTCAGTTTGATAACCATATAAGTGGGAGGCTGACAGACCATTTTTTTAATCAAAACCTGAGCTCCATGGTGCAAGACACAAACAGAAAACTGTAAATAGAATATAAAGAATTATACCATTTGGCAAAATGCAGAGTGGGATCCAAGCAAGATGATAGTTGAAAAAATATAAGAAATGCAAAGTGATAGTTATAATTCAACCTCATTTCCATGTAAGAACAGCATTATATTTGTATGTATGTACATCTGTAAAATGTATAAATATGATGTTTAACAGAGTGGCTATGTTAAGTATAGACCTCTCCATTTTTATTTATTTTTAGTTTTGTGTAATGGTGTTCTTTACACTAATGAATGTGTATTATAGATGTCTTGCATTGTTATTTTTCAGCAAAGTTTCTTTGCCACAAAATATCACACTTGCTTTTATTTGAAATTTACACTATTTCACTGTAAACCTATTAAATTATATCTGTCTATGCCTAGATATGTTGTGGTTATATAACTGTCAATAAAATAAACCATGACTTCACATTGAACCGGTGTCTGTTTGCTTGTTTATTTTGTAAAATAAATGAAACTACAATTTCACATGGAATATGTGTGTCTGTTTACTTATCTATGTATAAAGTTGTACTGGTTAGTTCTAATTAAAAACAAAAAGGTTTCTCTACTGTATAGGAATATACATGCAATAACAGCCATAGCAAATATGACCACCCCTGCAGATTACAACATCGATAACACTCTCCTAAGAGTAGACCTAGTGGTAAGGGACTTGATAACTCGGGTTGACCGTAACCTCAGCATTGATCACCATGTGTCCACAGTGGTGAGAAAATCCTTCTATGTGGGGCAAGTTATATAAGGTATGGCATCCAGACCAAAGGAGATCATAATTCCACAATCCATAGCCCTCATTAGACCAATACTCTTCTGCTTGTACGTGACCAAGCATGTGTAACAACTATAGTGGCCATAGATATTCCTCATTAAAAGAATAAAGGGTGTAAATAACATGTCCTATGAGGAAAACACAAAACCCTTGTCCCTGTACTTCTACAGACTACTGGGAGATGATCTATACCTAGCCTACAAGACCACCTCAGATCCAGCCCTGATGGATATGCTACACATTCACAGAGCAAACAGCACAAGAATTACCCTGTCCCTGTACTTCTACAGACTACTGGGAGATGATCTATACCTAGCCTACAAGACCACCTCAGATCCAGCCCTGATGGATATGCTACACATTCACAGAGCAAACAGCACAAGAATTACCCTATCTAAGAATCTAAACTATCTGTGACATAAGCAAAACATGTTGGAGGAACAATCTTCTATCTGGAAATTTTGGGCTTCTACAAGGTGCTGCTGTCCATAAAGGCCACAGGTGACTAGCAGGGATGAATTTATGATTTCCCATCTGTTGGTCCAAAATGTTTGAATAAGCTAGAGATTACCATTTTTCCTGGAAAATACTCCCCATTTCTGTGAAACGGAGCTCTTCTTTAAGCTTATTCAAACAACATTTTGGACCAACAGATGGGAAATCATAAATTCATCCCTGCTCGTCACCTGTGGCCTTTATGGACAGCAGCACCTTGTAGAAGCCCAAAATTTCCAGATAGAAGATTTTCAAAAAGATTAGGAGACAAATCAGAAGAAAGAAAAATTCTTGCAGAAACTGTCAAAACCTTCAAATGCATGTTTGAGTTCATTATGAAAACCATTATATCGACAAAACCTTTGGGCCATTTGGAAAAAAGCAACAATGAAACTACAAAAATGAAAAAAAAAAAAAAAAAAACGCCACCTAGAAATTTTTGAAAGGCATGAAAAATATACACGAGAGAGAGAAATCTGATTTGCTGCAATATTTATGCAAAGGAAAAAGCCAAAGCAATCAATACCAGAAAACATTTCCAAATATATTTGAAGAAAAAATACACAGTGTATCCAGGTATGGAAACCTTCGTCACACAAAAAATAAGATCAAGAGAGAATGTAAAACAGAAGATTAGTACAGTAGAAGTTAAAAACATAGAAGTTGAAGTTATCTAATACTTCCAACCTGAAGGATTTAGTGTAAAGTTTAACATTAGTTTGTCACAGCTTGATGGAACAATTGGCCCCAAAGTAAGGATAACCGAAAAGAAGAAATATGGATGTTTGAAAGTCGAATAACATTAATATGGTGCAGTATGTATGCAAAGGAGAGAGAGCAAAACAAATCACTACAGAAAGTGTCACCAGAGGTAGTTGCAGAGAAATAAAGGCAAAGGCATCCGGATACACAAAATTCCACAATGCAAAAAAAAAAAAAAGAAAGAAAAAAGGGGGAAAGTAGAAAAAAGGATTAGTAATGTGGAAGTTAAAGAAATAGAAACTGATGTTATGCATTACCTGAGATTTAATGTAGAAAATCCTACAGTGGTGTCACAGCATCATGGAACAATGAGTCTAACAGATGGTGCAACAGGAAGCATTTGATCGCTTGCCACATTAGGATTCTCTACAGCTTTCAGTAAGAAAAGAGTACAAAAGTTCATTTGGAGTTGCACAGCAAGGGAAGGAGCAAGAAGCCTTGGCAACTCTGACACAGCCAGTGTTGTGGAGTGAATCCCTATATGAAAAAGCAACAGATGATGCAGGATGAAGAGAACATGTCACAGGAAGGTGTTCAGGAACTTTCCGTGGAGTCTCTGCAGCAAATGGAGAGCAAGGATAACGGCTACTTTACTTAATAGAGATGAATAGGTTTTTTCATTGATCAAAAAACTATTACAAAAAGGCAATAAAACCCAAAATGTTAGAATTCAGATTAAACAAATGTACACAGTAATTAAATCTATCAACAGAAATTTGTGTAATTTAACAGATGGAAATAGGCTAACTTGCAGCCAAATAACAGATAGTCTTACCACAAAAACACAGGGCAGTAAGGGAAAGGAAGGGAATAAATCAAATGCCATCATGTAAGTACTGAATAGAGAAAACTGTAAAGCATTTAAGACAAGAAGTGTTACTGTTAATAGAGTACAGCAGAGGGAACAGATCAAGACAGATATTCAGAAAGATATGACAAAAGCAATGCACAGTATCAAAAGGGATCAAGATCTATTGTGTACTGTCTTAAATTATAGACTGCAACTATCATCATGGGCAGAAAAACTTAGATAATGCAGATAAATATAAAAAATGTACAAAATAAGTAATTTATTGATGACCCAAAAAACTCAAAATCATGGTCTAAAACTAAATACCAAAAAAATGCATTACTGTATCTTTTGGGAAGTCATCTATGCCTGGGAACTACCACACTAACAATATGTATCTAAGACTTGACCCAGTTGTTCCAGATTTGAGCACTTATCTGGACAGTGAATTAACTTTTGACCAATATGTGTCTGGTGTTGTAAGAAAGTCCTTCTATATTTCACAGATTATAAACAAAGGGATTGGGTCTAGATCTAGGGATGTCATTGACACCCCCCCCTTTACTGAGATTTCATTGGGCCAATCATTGCCTATAATACCCCCCTTTGGCATGTATCTGTTTAGGCACATGCAAGAACTGGAGATCCCACAAAGATACCCTACTAAAAGGATACAAGGCCTAAACAACAGGTCCTACATAGATCAACTGAAATCCCTGCCACTATACTTGGTATCCTAAATACTCCAAAGATGTGACCTTTGCCTGTCATAGAAGGCATGCTCTGACCTATTACTAATGGATTTACTGCACATCAGTAAGTCGTATTGCATCAGAAATACTTTGCCTAGGTGTCTAAACCTTGTCTGCAACATTGGGACAGGTATATTTCCGAGGATGCTGCTGTGGTACAGACTCCCCATCCACATAAAACAAATTTCATCCCTGTCCTTTTTCGAGTGCAACTTAGATGTATGGATGGGAAAACAATTTACCCCAGAAGTTCTCCATGGACTACAAATGGGCAGATGCAGCTCATAAATGAATTATTCTAGGCATGGCTACACTCAAATTATCTAGGGTATGATCCAGAGGGAATATGAGAGACTGCCCGAGATACAGCACACAAGGCCGGAGATGGTTTTAATTTGAGTATCCATAATGTGGAATATACTAGAAATCCATTGTACATATCTAGCACCTACAATCCCCCACTTCATCCATCCTTACAGTTGTTCGAAAACCTATGTGAGCTAGATTTTCTGAATTTGGATGGTAGAAAGTTTAAAAATAAAACATACAATATGTCCAAAGAGGAGTATGATTATTTACAGAAATTGATTACAGAAATTGAAGTCTAATGGTGGGGTGAGAATCATGAAACCAGATAAAGGTGGAGGTGTGGTGATTTATAGATGTCAATTTGTACAATGCAAAAATGAAAAGGATATTGGATGGCAAAACATATAAAAAAGTTTCTTTAAATGAATTAAATGGAGCTTACAGGAGGATTAAAGGTGCATTGAAGGCGGTATTACCATCAATGAATTGAATTACATACCCACCCAAGGACGCTCACCATTTTTGGCCTGCCTAAAATCCATAAAGACCTTAATGACCCCCCCCCCCCCCCATGAGACCCATTGTGGATGGTCGAAGATCTATTACACAACCTGTTGCTAAATACTTAGATCTGCAAATTGAAAGAGGTATTGGAAGGTGAGACCCACTTATGTAGAGACTCATGGGAGTTTTTGAAAAGAATAAATGGTCTTGATTATACCAACACAGGAGTATTTATAACCATCGACATCAAAGTTCTATATACAGTCATACCACACAAGTTAGGTATGGTTTTGTGACTATTTTGTGGAAAAGGGAATAGCCCACAGCAAGGTTAATGAACAATTAATTGAGACTGTGTTGTACAGCAATTTTATTTTATTTAATAATGAGTTTTATCTACAATTGGAGGGTGTGTCTATGGGTTCAGCAGGTGGGGGCCTTTACTCTAATGTCGTAATGCTTCAATGGGAAAACAAATTTCTGTTAAAATCCTCTTATTTCTCATTTTGTGTTGCATGTGGTTTTTGGATGGCATTTTTATTTTTTGGACAGGGCCCCCAAAATGATTTATGAGTTCTTAGATTATGTGAATAGCTCGACAATCTTTTTGAAGTTTACCCTTACTATTGGTGCTAATGAAATTTCGTATTTGGATATCAAATTAATGAAAGACAGGGAACAGAAAGTACTCAAATCAGAAATTTTTTAGGAGCTGTGGTTAAAGGGCAGTTTGTAAGGGCTGCATGCATGGTTACACCAGCTTCTTGGATGAATGTGATAAGTTGAAAGGCATGTTTTATTTGCAGGGGTTACCTATCTAATTTAGTAAATGAGGTTATGCTGGAAGTAATAAACAAGCGAGAAAGGGAACGTTTTTTACCTATATTAAACCAATTTGATACTGACATGAATATTAATACTGAAAACACAGGAATTCCCACCTTTCCCAATGAAGTTAGTCCTAACAATCTGTATTGTGTTGAATCTAAGACACAAAATTTTAATACTGCATTTGTGACAACTTTTAATAGTTCCAGTAGGAATATTGCTGATATACTCTCCAAGAACTGGTTGGTAATGGTTAATAGTAAGGATATTGGAGAATCTGTGGGATAAAAACCCCAGTGTTGTTTATAGAAAGGGAAAATGCCTAAAAACTATTCTGGAAACCACCCCAAAGGGATGTTTTAGTTGGTCTTTGAGTAAGTGTGGAAGTTGTAACTATTGTCCATATGTTAAGGAAGGCTCTAGTTTCAATATTAATAATACAATTGTAAAGTTAAATCAGAAGTGTTCATGTAATACTGAAAAAAAGTGTATTGTGCATTTTGCTCAAAATGTCCCTGTTTTTATGTTGGAAGGACGGAGAGGAAGTTCAAGAATCACATATATGAACATCTCTGGGACATAAGCAGTAAAAATATAAAAAATGCATTGGTAAAGCATTGTTTAGAATTTGTGGACCATAATTTTAAATTGGCTATTATTGAGGTCCTTATCCCTGATAAAAGAGGTGGTCCCTAGTCACTTATGTTAGAAAAACATGAGGCCTTATGGCAATTGAGAACAAATGCCATACGGTGGCCAGGTCTTAATAATGCATTTTTCACAGTCCTGTTTCTTAAAGTCGAAAGCTTTAGACAGATGCATTTTAATGTATCAGATGAATTTTATATAGATTTTAAGGTTTTTATGGGCTTTAATACTTTTTATGGTATTTATTTTGTCGTGATTCCTGTATATATAGTGATTATTTGCTATAATTTATTTCATAATTTTGCTATATTTATAAATGAGAACTGTGATTTAGCTTTAATTCTGTCATGCATATGTAATGTACTGAGTGTGTTGGTAGGCTTGTTGTACTAATTAGGAGCGTAGTACTGATGACATTACTGATAACCAAAATAGACAATAAACCATTTTTATCTGAAGAACTGAAGAAGTCTTTGAATTAACAGAGACAAAAGCAGTTATTGTGCGATTTTAACCCGTAAGGAATAAATGGCTTTTACTTGTGCTACAGCATAATATTGTGGTCCCTGACTCTGCTTGTGCCTTTTCTATTGGTGTGACCTTCCGTACTTTGTGGATGATCCCAGTTATTCTCATTATGGGTAATATGTCATGTTCAACCATAGGACAGGTCATGTTCAACCATAGGACAGGTAAGGCTAATCTGCAACCAAGTTGGATAGGTTATTTAAAAAAAAAAAAAAAAAAAAAGGAAATTAGCTAGATAAAGTGGCCTGCAAGAGCAGCTAGCCTAGTACTTAACCTTACCTCCGAACCTATAATCTTACATTTCATATGCACATACAAAAATGCATAAAAAATTCACCAAAAACTTGGAATGCAATAGAGATCAAAATCTTTATCACCAACACAACTAAAGTGATACTCGCCACTACTTAGCACCTCCCCTCACTAGTTTGAGTACCCATTCTTAGTAACTTCCACGAAGGACATAGAGCACAATTTGAGCAATGCTATAATAAAGTGGCTAAATTTGCAGCAAATGCTCCTTTCAGAACCCACTGCTGTATAGCACTGAAAACATAAATTGGTTAGAACTAACCCTTCAACTAGCATACAGAGCTTCTTCCCACCGACAACATTAGCTAGCTATCATCTGCTTGACTATCAGTAAATACCATTCTATACAACTATGTTCGTACTCCATTATGATTCAGTGAGGAAAACCCTTTCTGTCCACAACCCTATCAAATCTGCAGGGCATGATCTATATTTGTACCATGTTGGTAAGGCATGGAACTCCTTATCTATATCCATCAGGTCAACACCCTCCCTCCAGTCCTTCAAAACCATTGTGAAATAGTTCTTAGCCAAAATCTGTCTCTGTTTTTGCTCGACCTCATGATAACGATATTCCTAAATATGAACAAGTTCCTAGTCATAACTTGCACCTCCTTACTCCCTATTTTTGTTTACTTCCTAACTTTATCTAGATACATATCTTCATATTGCAATTCCTGTATGTATTACACCAGTTTAACTTTAACTTCTAAAAACTGTCTAAAATTTCTGTAATAATTATATTATTGGGGTCTATATTATGTCCTCGAAAATGCAGTTCAGCGAATGTCATTTACATCGAAAATGCCAGTCAGCGAACCTGCTCTTGTGGGGGGGCTGTGCTACCCCCCCCCGCTAATCATATATACCAACTCTGAGATCGCACTGCAGTGAGAAAAGGGCAGATATTCTGATCTTCACTGTAATGTGATCTCATTATGAACAGTTTGCTGAATGGCATTTTCGATGTAAATGCCGTTTGCTGAACCGCCTTTTCGAGGACAGAATATAGAGCCAAATTATTGTTTTATAAGTTGTCTTTGTTTTACCTAATTTTGTCACATTGTGTCCGGTTTGGTATAATTATTTAAACTGTAGCTGTTTTGTTTTATTTTTGAGGCATTTGAAATTGTTTTCAAAAAGTGTTTGAAGTACTGTAAAACTTTTCTCCCTGGGCCACCAATAAAAATGGACACCCTCCCAGTAGTAAACAAATATCATGCTTGACCTTGTCCTTACAAATGTTTCCTCTGCCTACACCCCACTAATATAATATAATATTACAAGTTGTGATTGCAACAACTATGCAAATGAAAACCAAGAATTGCACCCAGATAAGGAAATCTGTGGAAATAACTGGCCATCCATACCACAACAAAAATCATCAGACTGAAAAAATATGAAAGCAATACTACTGGTATTAATTACTTTATACTGCTCAACTATGCCTGATTTTACTTCATGTTATATTATATTTCTCCTTATAAAATGTTTTGATTTTCTGGTAAATCACTGAAGATCACAGTCAGACATTCAATTTTCATACATCTTAGTCTTTAGGAAATCCATGTTGTTGAAAATCCTGTTTTCCTACTAGCATGAATTAGGGTAATGTTTAATACCCGATTTTGGACTTGTATAGACTGTGGTGGTTATTAGTCTAGTATAAACCGACTTGTATAGACTGTGGTGGTTATTAGTCTAGTATAAACCTACATGTTATGCACAAAACATGACACAGCAGTACACTGAATGCATCATTCATGCTTATTCTTCCCACAACATATACTCCAAATTCAAGATTTGACATGAATAATGAGAGATTTTAAATCTCATATGTAAAAAATGTACACTAACCTGTAGCATCCTTCAGCATGCTTGTAAACATGCACCAGAATGTCTCACTGGAGCCACATTCTTATGGGAAGTGGACCGTTGTTTCAGTACAGCCAGCAGGAAAACCTACCCAGTATCTGAGCAATAGAACATGGCCATAATCACTGCCACATACAGCACCAGGAGATGAAGTGACAACTCCTATTTCACAACCCCTCAACAAAACTAATTCTAAAATTATTGTCACTATCCACAAAAGGAAAACAGAATAAATATTGTAAAAGAAATAACTAAATAAAACACATTAAAACCTTCAACGGCGAAATTGAAGTGTATTAACCCACCACCGAGTTCGTGCAGGAATGGACGTGCCCGCTGTGATTGACATGCGGGAGGGCGGAGATTAGCAACTGCAATGTGCCGTGATTGACACGCAGTGCTAATGTAATGGTAAATCCGTGTCATGTAGCAGAAAGGTTATACACGTTTTCACATTACATATAATTACTGTTATACGTTTATAGGTATAATGTTTTCTGTATTTAGGGTTATTCAAGTGATTTAACAGTCTGTACATCATACATCTGTTGGAGAAAAGTGGGAGACCCTACTTCTGGTCATATTTTACTAGCATGTCTTAAAAAAAAAAAAATCAACTAGATGGGATGCATGCTTCTGGAAGCTACTGTCACCAGACTCCCATATTACCACTACTCATTAAGTCACGGGAAAACTCTACGCAACCTGCCAACCAACATCAAATGTGTAAACAGGTAACTCGACACAAAACCAAAAAATACATTGTTAAAAATCACGATCATTGCTTTCGGGGGAGGGTGGCTGCTAACTTACAACATACTGTAGTTGGAAGTTCTGCCAAAACAGATACAAAATTCATAATATAAACACACCCCTTTAACAATCAAACTGTACACAAGTATTTTGCAATAAGCATATAATTACTGCTATGCGTATATATGTATGTTTTCTGTATTTTCTTTATAATTTTGCTAATCTGTTTGTTGGTCTATATTACCTAGTGTTTTGGTGCCATCTTTCAATCGAACGGTGGGAGGTGCAGTCAAAATGGTCACAGGTGGGGTTTGGACGGGGCTTTCTACTGCACATCTGGTGGGTTAATGCACTTCAATTTCACCCCTTCAATAATGACCACATCTTCTCAGCTGAGCTAAAATCCTGCAGCTCCAAGCAAATAGAACACGGTAAACCTCCTAGAAAACCAGACTCCCAAACAATCGGTGAAAAAAATAGCCATTTAGCAATGTAAGTAACACTCCACCATTATCACAAACACACACTGAAATTACTGCACACTCAGAGTGCAGGAAAACTAGCAACCTGTAAAAAAATTAAACCTGTAATACAAAGATTTGGACTTTATAAACCATGCAACATGGAAACAAGTATGTTAGATACATACTGTTCACTTAAATTTCTCCAGTAATGAAACCAAGCACAAGAGATGCCATCAACAAGCGCACAGTTTAAATCAGAATCTCCCATACTTAAAAATGTTCACTTACCTGTAATGTCCAAGTTTGAAGTGTAAACAATTTCCATTAATTCCTCGAGCAGCCATCTCCTACAAAGCTGACTCCCTCTCCAGATGACTTGCACAGACTCTGCAGAACGGCTTAAACAGTAGGATATCGCCACCAGGAGTGGCCTTAGGTCAACTGGTGCCCTAGGCAAAAGGGCTGCACAGCTCCCCACCACCACACCCCCCAGTGCCCCCATGCTGGTCTACCTACACTAAATAAATATTAGAAAAGTGCCCCTACTAGTGCAGCGCCCTAGGCTGCCACCTAGTTGGCCTGTGCCTAAGGCCGGCTATCTACAAAACTTACTCCAACATTCAAGTCGCCTATAGAAAATCATGACAGTCATTTATAATCCCACTGTTACCAACCACAAAAAGTTAAATTCTTACAAAAGTAGTAATTTAATAAAAAAAAAAGTCAGCACTAACCTCTTATCCAACCTTCCCTTATGTCTGTGAGTTCCACAGCCGAGTGTAATTCTGTATAGTTTCACACTTATTATATAAAACAGCATACCCACCTCCAAACAATTTAGACAAGACTTGTCTCTCCACATGATGCACATAGACAATATCTGAGTTTACTATGTAATGAATAGATTACATTGATTAACACATTCAGATAACTACATACATACTACAGGATGAGTTGGAGATATATAGGTGGAGAGTTTTCTAAATACCTTCCCAACTTCAGCACCATTGTTACCAAATAACATTTTTAAACTTACATTTCTAGTGAAATGTCCAGTAAGACATCAGTAATGTCAACAGATTTGGAAGGTATTAATGAAAGACTACGATTTAATAAAGATATTTCACTATTAGTTAAAGTATATTTAGATAAATTAACTACTAAGTCCTGGTAGTCGGTTTCAAAACTTTCCTCTGAAACTCGTACCTGCCCTCCGATGTTTTCCGCTTTCTTGTATTCCCCTGTGGCAACCAACTCGGTCTGTCCATTTGTCGAATCGGTAAAGGGAAAGAAACTGTTGTATTCCAGATAAGTTGGTCTCCAGGCGTCGCATTTATCAAAATGCTGTCATTGGATATACGAGGATACTCCTTATTCAGTGCCTCTGTCCCTAATACTTTTGATGCTGAGTCCAATGCACCAGAAAAGCCCTCTCCTCCATTACACTCACCTCTACCCTCCGAAGCATTGGCGCTGATGATGACATATATCCAACAACAGCATTTGATTTATGGAGCCGGCCTCCATCTTTATAGAGCAGCACCTTAGACCAGTTGTTGATAATACAACAACTATACTTAAGGACACACAACAGTTTTTAGAGAGCCGTGGTGCATATCTTTCTTCACATGATGGAACTAATGAAGAGCTGTTAGTGACTCTAGATGTTGTATCCTTGTTTACTACAATTCCTAATGATGCAGGGAATGGAGTATGTAAGGCTGTACTTTATTGAGAGAGGAATATCAAGGGATCTGGTTATTCAAATTCTTACGCTACTTGATTTGGTACTAAGCAACAATGTATTCATGTATAATGATGCCTATTATTTACAAAGAAAAGGGGTTGCAGTGGGCACCCCTTGTGCCAACTCATATGCCAACCTTGTGTTGGCTTATTGGGAGAACACCTATGTCACAGCCAATACAATCTATGGTAAAAACATAAAATTCTACAAGCGTTTTGTGGATGATGTGCTTTTTTATATGGGATGGGACTATGAATGAACTAACTGAATTCATTGAATACATAAATGGGACAACTAATTTTCTGAGCTTTGAACATAAAAGTTCAGACAATATGATTGAATTTCTAGATGTGCAAGTGCTAAAGAAAGATGGAGTGATACAGTCAGAAATAGATAGGAAATCTTGTTGGAGAAGTAGTATTCTACACTGTAACCGCATGCACCCACAAACATGTCTATGGTAATATTGTGGCGAGCCAGACCTTGAGAATTTCTCGTCTCGCCACAGAAGATGAGACTTTCAACTGTAAACAAGAGATGTTAGCTGGCAATCTCTTAGCAAGAGGTTACAGTAAGAAAGAAGTAGAAAATATCCATTGTACTAGCCATTCCATGAGAAGAGGGAAGGGCAAGCCATATGACATCAAGGCTATGAAGTCACTGAGGGTAGTAGAGGACATCAAATTGGTGTAAATAGGATCACTATCCCTTAAGAACATGAAGATCAAGGATATAATAAATAAGAACTGGAGTATTCTCACCACGGATGACAGCATTTCTGATATAGTGGGTAATAATCCTAGTTTTGCCTTTAGGAATATGAAATCTTTGAAAAAGGTTACTTTGTTATGAGAGCAATGGTAACAATATTATTTCATCTAATAGGAAGGGTACACTCCCTTGTAGAGGCTGCCATCGATGTACATATATGTCTGGAAATAGTGTTTTTACTCATCCAGACACAGGAAAGGCTTTTAACTTTGATTTCTATGCTGATTGTAGGTCGAGAGACTTAGTATACCTGGCTGTTTGCCAGGTATGATTTTGTTTCTATGTAGGAAAGACTAATAGAAGTCTCAGGGAACGTGTGAGGGAACATGTATATGCCATCAACAAGGAGGATGATCACAATGCCCTAGCTAGGCATATATTAAGTGTAGGAACATCACACTTAAGTTTAGTGTACTGCAGTTAGTGAAAAGAACAAATAGATTGGGGAATATAAAAAAAATTAGACAGAAGAATGTGAAAACGGATGGATTATTAGATTACAGGCACACAAGGGACGAGGACTTAATGAGAAGGTTACTTTAAAACTTTTTCTAGCAGCACGCCCCTATAAGCACTAATCTTATGAAATTGTACATTATTATATATTTTTATTGAAGGGTTTTAATAGATTTGTCTATATATACTTAGAAAAGTCTGTTATATATATTTATTATGGAATGAATAGAGTTTATATAATATATACATGTTTTATATATATATATATATATATATATATATATATATATATATATATATATTATTTTTTAAGTGATTGGTTATTTTTATTGGTGAGTGTATTTAAAGAGAAGGTTTTCTGAATGTAACTGTTTTGAAGTCTGATGAAGCGCTGAGAGAACGTGAAAGCGCTTACTTGTACTGCAGTATTAAGAGTTTTTTATCGGCCGTGGTGAGCCCTCTCTGTTTTTGCCTTTGATTTATTATGTTGTCGAACATTTCAGTTTTCGACAACATAATATAGATGCACTCTGATACAAGAAACACCCAGAGCTTTGTTAAGATCTGATGCAGCACCTGAAAGGTATAAAACAATTTCAAAGCCAACTGGACTAGACTAGTTAAACGTAAGACTGTCTAGAATTCATGTATATCTCCTCTCTGTCCAGCCAGACCCACTGTTGATGCATTTTTAACACAAGCAACTTTACTGATACATTTTAACACAAACATCTGCACAGATCAGTGTAAAAGTCAAATGACATAACATTATTTACAAAACTCCAGCTAATTATGCTGGCATATATTACACATAATTTGCCCTTCTCTCCCTGACAGATGGCACTACCTCATATCATCACACACACTATCAAATTAACAGCAATACTCTACTTACCAATGAAGTGGTAAGGGATCTGGGATCACAAGTAGATTGCAACCTTAACTTTGACCACCATATGTCTGCTGTAGTAAGGAAGGCTTTCTGTACAGCACACTTGATTAGTAAAGGCATCACCTCTAGAGCAAAAGAGGTTATAACCACCCTATACTCGTCACTATTCAGGCCCATAATTGAGTATAATGGCTCTGTTGGCATGTACCATACAAAGCACCTGCAGCAACTGGAGAAACCTCAAAGGTTTCTAACGGAGAAGATCAAGGGACTCCAGCAATTGCCTTACACAGACCGACCAAAGTCCCTGTCACTATACTCTGTATCATACAGATGTCTTAGTTGAGACTTATACCTGGCATAAAGAGCAAACTCCAACCCTCACCTAATAAACTTACTGCACATCTGCAAATCAAATAGGGCTAGAGCTACCTGCTGCAGGGGCATAAATATGGTCTGTGACATGAATAGGATGTGCTGGAGGAACAAATTTGTCTCATAGCAACTGCCACGTCTTTGTAGTAGGCTGCCAAGTGTTATGAAGCAGAGCACTTCTATGACACTGTTCAAAAATAACCTGGATGGGGCTCCATAAATCCTTACAGGGGATGGTGCCCACAGCCCTCCTTGACATGGGCAGTCATCACTAAATACAATCCCTGGGTATTGACTACAGTATCTGTGGTATTACATTGGGATGAAATGTTGGCATTCTATTAGAGAAGTACCTCGTGCTCAGTTCTGTGCAGATATGGGTGTGTCTTTAGTGATTGACAGGGAAATGGGTGTGGAAATGCCTGATGACTGGCAGGCATGCTAATTCGCATGGCACTAATGCTATCCAATGCACAGTTAACCAGTAAGTAAATATTACATATAGTCTGTTTTTTCAGGTGGGCAAGCCCCCCTGCACCTCCTACTTCTTTACAATGCTACCAAGTTTTTAAAACACATTCAGCCAGTGAAATGTTGTAGTCTGTACTGTACTAAGAACCTGTTTAGTGGTTTACGACACCATGGATTTTGTGATGGTCCTACAACACATGTAAATACTGTGCAGAACAGATTACCTCAGCCTGATTGAAATGTAAATATGTCTAAAAAATGCTAAGAAAACGTACAAATAAATACAAAAAGCCACTCCTGTGCACCAACAGAATGCATTAATCAATATTCATTTCGAGACAAAAACGAATATTCAGCAGATTCCATAGAATTGTTGGCCTGGGGGCGAGATTAGGGCAGGATTTGGTACTGCACATCCTGCAAAGTACTTCTCTAATAGATGGTCTAAATGTCTAGGCTTGAAATGACCTTTAGGTTGATAGTCTATTAACCTCCAATGATCCTATATACCGAAGTCATTCTAGTCCTAGGGCAATGATAATTATGAAAATTGGGGCATGAATGGGTAGGCTTAAAAAGGTTCTTTGGCCATTAGCTAACTAAGTTCTTATGATCATATCAGGGTTTACTATAGTGAGTTGAAAATGCATGAAATTGTTTTCCTTAGAAAGCTGTGAAACAAAAACCAGTTGGAATCCAGGAATGCATATAATAACCAAAATCTGTGATAGTGGAATATGGAAAAAAGGAAGGAAACCGATTAGCAATGAGCTTCTCTTTAGAAAAGATGCACCATAATCAAAGTTTCATTTTTCTGATGTTATCTCTACCAGCATGGAAAACTGCTAATAGGAGTCTATGTATGTTATGTACTGCCCAAGTAACATAAAATAAAAATAAATAATAAAAATATATTACTTAGGTCAGCTGTAGTTCATAATACATTTTCAGCCAGTTTAGGCCTAAATCATTTACTCACATATTCATACCCACATTTGTCTAAGCAAAGGCCTGAGCTTTAGCAAAGAATCTCCTTAAATGTCAGAAAAGAACAATCACAAGTGATGGTCTTTAAATGTTTGCAGACTGGTCCCAATACAACACAAACACAAGCTCACAGGATCATAGATCAAGCTATTGGCACATCATTTTAGCCTTCATCTACCATCATCACTAGTTACAACACAAAAAGCACAGCCAGTTGGGGGTGGGGGATTCGCAGCTGGGTTTCTGTGAAGATACTGAATACCATTTGTGACCCTCGGCCATCTCGTTATTGAAGCCTTGCTACTAAATATTTAATTTATTTATGTGTCTGTATATGTATTTATGTATGCATATACGTCTTTATTTAAATTAAGGAAACCAAAAAGTAATCCATTTTCAAGCATAAACCATAAAGGTGCAATACACATGCACACAAGCATCTCTAAGCTCTCCTGAATTTGGAGGATCTCATCTAATATGTTCTCAAACTTCGGTTCCATCCCTCCTAAATTTAGAAAGTATTTTGAGTTGATAGCACCAATAACAGTACCTAATATGGAAGTTTTTGTCAAATTATTTTTTCTTTGTCCATAATTCCAAACTAAAAGTTACAAGATATGACACATATACACACGCAGATTGTATTAACAGATATGCATCTATTTACCCCATTAAAGGAGTGGGCCACTGTATCCCTTTTTTCAGGATCCAACTTCTTACAAAACAAAAAAATAATGTTCATTACAATTTTTCTCTAAAAATACTTAACAATTACAAGTCCGTACACTCAACAAAACAAATATGTCTAAAACTGTCTGATCAATAAAAAATGGTCTGTAGCCATGGATATGGCCTTTGCCACTATCTCCATTAGCAGCTTGGTGGATAAGGGCAGACTGAGGCAATGTAGAAATCGCTATGTTTTGCAGTAAATTTTCAAACAAACTGATATGAGATCTGAAAGATGTATTTACACAATGTCAATGGAGGGAAAGCCCTCACATAAAAGCGCACTTCTAATGTCAATACAGTTGTCAGTAGCACACACAGTGCACCTATCACACACAGTTCAAAGCAAACACAAATTCTCATATTCTGAGACAGTTAAACATAACCTCCTTAAACCGCAAAGACCTCCTAAATGAAATACACACAACAAACTCCTTCACCAACTATGAACACACACTTTTAAAACACCTACAGTACATCTCATGGAGCCTCTTCCTCTAAGCCCATAAGGCAAGCCACCACAGAATCCAATATTCTAGCCATTGGAGACTCCTTTGTGAGATGCACTGATGTCCCTCTCACCAGACTGAGTAAGGAGAAAGTCATGGTCAGTTCCTTATCAGGGGCAAGGGTATACCACATTAGACAAGAACTCAGGTTATTGGACCACAATACCAGTATGACTGAGTCAGAGTCCATGTGGGTGTAAATGTCCTGAGATATACATCCCTAACTATATGAAAAGAGACATTGGGGAGCTCTTGGAATATCTGTCCCAAGCTGGTACGAGCCTAGTACTGAGCAGCATTTTACCTTCTCCAAAGATGATGCCACAATGCGAACAGAGATTAGTCTCTGGTGTCATTCTAAGGGGTAGGGGGTGTAATATTTGTCAGCACTGAAGGAGCTACTACACAGACAGGGACTAAAGCTGAAGGTGTCTCAATTTACATCAGAAATAAATATACCAAAAGGCTTGTCAAACAGGACAACATATATATATATATATGTGTGTGTGTGTGTATGCATATATATACATATATATATAATCGTCATACTGCGGTGGTGGTGCTGCGGTAGCATTGTCGCCTCACAGTTAGACTTTGCCCGTTCGATTCTCAGTTAGAGCGTCTTCTGTGTGGCGACATGCGTGAATGGGCGTTCCTTCGTTGAAGGTTGTGCGTTAGGCCCGGCAAGCCAACACGTAAAAATCTACTGCCAATCATTAGTGGACCGGAGTTCTGCTGTGGCATAATGGCTGTGCTGTGAATAATGTGAATCAGGGTAATATTTACAAATTATACCTGATTTTGGACTTGTAAAGACTCTGGTGGTCATTAGTCTAGTATAATCCTATGAACCTACTACTTATGCACAAAACATGGCACAACAACATACTGAATACATCATTCGTACTTATTTTTTCTTCCTACAATGTGTACTCCAGATTCAACATTTGACATAAATAACGAAAGTGAATTTAAATAAGCTCAAACATAAAAAGTACATTAACCTGTAGTATCCTTCAGTAGGCTTCTATGCATGTACCAGAATGTCTTACTGGAGCCATGTTTTTGTGGGAAGTGGACAGTTGTTTCATTTGAGCCACCAGGAAAACCTACCCAGTATCTAAACAACAAAAAAAAAACATGGTCATAATCACTGCCACATACAGCACTAGGAGGTGAAAGTCATAACTCTAGTTTAATGACCCCCTCAACAAAATGAGATCTAAACTTATGTCACAATCCACAAAACGAAAACGCAATAAATATTGTATAAGAAATACCTAACTAAGACGCACTAAAACCTTCAACAATTGCATCTTCTCAGTTGAGCTAAAATCCTGCAGAGCAACACAAAAAGAATATGGTAAACCACCTAGAAAACCAGACTCAAGCAAAAAAATGAAAAAAAAAATAGCCAGTTAGCAATGTAAATAACACCGCTCCATTAACACAAGCACACACACACATTGAAATTACCGCACACTCAGAGTGCAGGAAAACCAGCAACCTGTAAAAAAAATAAACCTATAATACAAAGCTTTACACTATATAAACCATACAACATGGAAACAAGAAGCACATAAAATATTGGAAATTGACAACTGCAAAATCTTCAAAAAACGTGCGCATTAAATTAAAAATAATGTCTTTTCATCAGAGTAGCAACTGTACAATCTACCAACAATTTAAATGTGTAATGTTCTGACTTCCGAACTAAAAAAGAATGTGTGTGTTAATTTAAAAGTGATGTTTTAATTCTTTTTGTGTTGCAACTTAAAATAACATTAAAAGTATTTTTATTTTCTGTTGATATCTTGACAAAAAATCACATTTAAAGCATTTTTATTTGAAATTCATGCTGTTACCTGCTTATTTGCCTTGACATTTAGAGATAAATCCAATGGATTTCATAGGGAATTTGGAAGGTATTGTTCTGTAAAGACTTTGTAAGAATATATCAAACTGTTTTGGATATAACAGTAAACAAAAATAGCCAGAAAGAATCAATATTTTGAGGACAAGCTTCTTAAAATTCATCAGTAAAGAGTTAAACAAATCCTTTTTTTTCACTAGCCTTGTTCAGAAGCCTTCTTCAGAAACACCTGCTTTAATTGATCCATCAATCCATTATGATATGTGGACTCATCATTCTGGTAGTGAGTACATTATCTTATGTTTTGTCGTTATTGCAAGGTATCATGAAATAAAACAGAGCATGATTTTAGAAATCAGTGAATTGTCAATGTTTTTGAAAGTTTACGTGCTTTTAGCAAAGAAAAGCGTGATACCAAACAATGCATCCTAACTACCTTGCCAGTAACCTAATTAGTGCAATTAAACCTTTGTTGATTGACCTAATGGATGCAAAGTTAAAGTACACATTCTGCTGGCTTAAACTGACACTGAACATGTTCTAAATTTTGGAATTTTAAATAAGAATGATTTTAGAACATGTTCAGTGTGAGTTTAAGCCAACAGAATGTGTACTTTAATTGGGCATCTATTAGGTCAACCAACAAAGGTTTAATTGCACTAATTAGGTTATTGTCAAGGTTATATAAGGGTAGTAGTGCAACATTCAGAGTTAAGTTTTTTGACGAAAAAGAACTGGTTGTATGTCAGCGTTAAATCTTATATTGTGGTTGCTGGTGCTGTGGCTATGTGAATAAAGATTGTGATTTGTGGTGGAAACAGCTATCCAAGTGCTTTTTGGGATTTATTGGTTATTGTTTGGGCACTTTTCCTCCTTTGTACTTGTTCTGTTCAGTTCTTCAAAAGTGGTTATCCCACAGTAAAGCATACACGTGGAATACAGGTCCTGTGATAAGGCCAGCACTTGTAAAACTCACACGACACTGGCAAATTCTTTCCAGCATCATAACCGTAAGTGTGCACAAGTTCCCAGACTGGGGGAAGGAGTTCATAGGTAGGTACTAGGCTGTCGGCCCAAGGGCCTAAGTAAGCCTAGCCAACAAAGTTCCCTGGCTTACGCCAACCCAAGAAAGTTAATTTCCTGTGCCCCTGTCGAGCAGAGCCACAGAAGTGATCCCCGGGATGTATTTCCTATTTCCCATCCACTCATCAAGATTTTTCTTGAAGAGTGTTAATGAGGAACTTTGACATAGATGGAACTTGTTCCAGAGTATGGGAAGTCTCTGGGACAGGAATCTATCCCTCCAGCAAGTCCTGTTTATTGTGGTGACAAGGATTAGGTCCCTAGAGCATGTAGCTCGGAGGGATTGGGATTTCTTTAGGTGTAGCATGTCCAACAGCTGTGGGTTTGACATAGCTTTATATGTTAGGCAGAGATCGCCTCGGAGTAGGCGATATGCTACAGAGTAAAGCTGGAGTTTTTTTGAGATTATCAGTATAGGACATCTGTTTGAGGCCAGTAATTCTCCTTGTGAGGTACTTCTGTGGCCTTTCCAGCTTCTGCAGACGTCTTGTGAGGTACATTCCAAAAGGGGCGTTGTACTCTATAATGGGTCTAATGAGTTTCGAGTAGAGGGGGAAGAATGACCTCTTTTTTTCCTGGATGAGAACCCTTTTGTGATGAGGTGTGCCATGTAGAAGGATTTCCTGACTACTGTGGCAATGTGATTATCAAAGGAGAGACCACTGTCCACCTGGGTCCCAAGGTCTCTTATCACATATTTGGTGTTAAGAAGACTGCCGCCTATGTGGTAGTTCATGGGTACAGAGTTTTTACCAAAGGGGATAACAATGCACTTTTTGGCATTGAGCTTGAGGCCATGGCTCTGACACCAGGCATCTGTCTCAGTGAGGCCCTTCTGTAGGATGTCCACATCATTTGGGGACTCGACTATAGCTCCTAGTTTGCAGTCATCTGTGAACTTTGTTAGCCAGAGGCCTTCTGTGTTAGCCTGTACTTCAGAGAAGTAGAAACCAAACAGGAGAAGCCCCAGGACTGAACCTTGTGGTACTCCACTTGTCACTGGTATGAAGTCAGATTTGGAGTCTGCAACTTTTACAGTGTGGGATGGTCTTCATGTTTCACTGTTGCAGTCATCACATTTGGGTTGTCTGTTTCAGTAGCCCTCATTCAGCCTGATTATCAAAGTCTTGGGTCCTGCATCGGTTGCGGTCTCATCTTCTGTGATGTCAGGTAGTCAGGGGTATAAAGCATGCAGCCGATGCCATTACATCAGTCTTTCTTGCCTTGCGGTGCCCAAAGCAGAAGCAGTTCGCAAGTGCTGGTCAGCCGACTCCTGAAATTTTCATTTTCGAGTTTCAGAACCAAAGTCTTCAACTACAGCTAAGTACTCCATTGGGGAAACTTTTTCTTGCACTAAACCGATGTCAGTAACAGTAATTGTATTTCTTGTGGAAAGCAAATACCTCACAAAGATTTTCATTTGTACTGTATTCCTTGCCTAGGCCCTGACCACGACGTACCTCGCTGTTGGTTTTGTGCCTTATTTAAGCAACAAACTATTCGTCGTCTGTATATTTACGCTTCTAAATATTTTGGTAGTCAGTTCAGTTATCCAGATATGTCTTCGGTAAGCCATCCGACTACCGACATTCTGAAAAAACGCAAAGATAAAGACAGAGACAGGCCGCCTAGGTCCAAAGCTGCCGACAACGCTTCTCCTATGCCAGTCACCAGTTCACCAGTGCTCAGTGTAATCCTGGCTTTCGCAGCCCCTGATACCTGCTACTTCAGATTTGCAGGCCTCTACTGAGACCCATTCGGAGTCCGGTATGCCACAAGATGCTTTAACTGTGGAACCTGCGGATGTCTCTACCTTGGATGGCTCTGGAGCCGCTGTGCAGGCACGGGCTTCTGAGGGTGTATTCAGGCCTACTGACTTGCATATTAAACCGACATCATCTTCTTCTTCAAGGCCTAAAACTCGAACCATGCCTAGAAAACCGACGCCCAGACCGCATGGTCAGGCCTCTATGCCTAAAAAAACAAGTGATAAGAATGGCTGAAGACCTTATTACTTTAATCAGGGGAAGCCAGCCTTCCCCCTCTGAGACCTAGGACTGCATTTCCTTATGATACTTCTGACCAGGATTATGAAATTTCTGTTTCCTCTGATGACTAGGATTTACCCTTATCTACCTATGAGGATTCTGATGCAGAGGGCTCTATTTCCTCTGCTTCCCCCCCAGAGGATTTCTCTTTTGGTGAAACACTGCATACTCTTAGGGAGCACTTTCGCTGGGATAGCCAGGATTACTCTGATTCTAAAAAGAGACTTGGGGATTTCTTACTCCTGCCCAACACAGGCCTTTAGCTATCCCTCCTGTACTAGACATTGTTGATGATGGCTTTTTGGAATCTAGCTTGGCCCCTGACTCTCTACCTCCTGCTCCCAGAAAACCTGATAGATATTACAGAGTTCCTGACTCTCACAAGTTCCTTTTTAAAAATCCTACTACGGATCCGGAGACCATTTCACAGGGACCCAAGAGTATTAAGGCTTTTACTGCCAAAAGTCCTAGCCCCTCTGATAGAGACTCCAGGGCGCTGGATAGATGGGGTAAGAAGGTATACACTTCTGCAACTTTGGCCATTAGGGCCTTAAGCTGCCAGTTTCATATGTTAAAATATCAGCAGCATATTATTGGATTAATTAAACAGAAAATGATGTTGATTCCTGACTGTGCTGAAAATAAGGATTTACAGGATTTAATGCATTCTGCTGAACAGTTTGGAAAGTATACTTTGCAATGTGGTTTTGATTCACTAGAGGCATCTTGCGGGGCTGCTGTCACTGGGTCAGTACTTAGAAGGCATGCTTGGCTTAAGGTGCAATCTTTGCCAGATCATGTTAAAGCTAAATTGCTGGATGCTCCCTTAAATCAGTGCCGTCTGTTTGGCAACAAAGCAGAAGTTGTTCTTAAAAAGATGGAGGAAAAAGCTAAATCTATGCAAACTGTACAAGTACAACCTCCATGATTTAGTAGACATTGGCCCTCTAAGAATTGGTCTTTTCCTGCCTCTTCCAGGCCTTCTCAGTCCAAACACAGAACCAGCAGAACACCCAGGCTTCAGTCCCAGGGTACGCACAGGACTAAGCAGAGTAGTAAGACTCCCCTGTATGGTAAACTGTCTCAGTGACTTAACTTTAAAACTTCCAAGCACTTCTCAACTGACTGCTCCTTTAGGGGGAAAGATTGATCTACAGGCAAAAAACTGGGAACTCATTACCCAGGACAAATGGGCTTTAAATATATTTTCCCAAGGGTACAGATTTCACTTCTACACATTACCAACCCCAAACTGTTGGCCAGATCTACCCCCAAATCAGTGGGCAGAAGCTCAAAAGCAAGTACTCTCTCTTAAGCATAAAGGCTATTCAGACTGTACCAGAAGAGGAAAAGGGACAAAGTTTCTACTCAAGAGTTTTCCTGGTACCCAGAAAAGACAACTCCTGGTGTCCTATCCTGGACCTTTCTATCGTAAACATCTTTTTGGTGATTCCAAAATTCAAGATGCCAACTGTTCACCATTTACTTCCTATGCTAGGCAAAGATGCCTGGTTGGCAACACTGGATTTAAAGGAAGCCTACCTACACATCCCAATCAGGGAATTTTGCAGAAGATACCTACGTTTCAAAGCAGGCTACATACGCCATCAGTTCTCTGCACTGCCCTTTGGCTTATCTACTGCGCCCTGGGTATTCATAAAATGCCTAGCTCCAGTCATTGCATTTTGCAGGCAAAGAAATATTCAAATATACCCATATGTGGATGATTGTCTAATTCAGGGAGAAAGCCAGGACATACTTTTGAATAATCTGGCATTTGTACAAAAGGTGCTAACTTGTCTGGGGTACACCATAAACGAAAAGAAATCACATCTGGTACCCTGTCAACAAATTATATTCCTGGGAGCAAGCTTGACCACAACTTCCCGGATGGCTTGCCTCACACCAGAGAAACAAATTCATTTGACAACTTACTTCAAACTAATGGCCACAAAAACCCTGCTATCTGCAAGGCAAATACTGCAAGCCTTGGGGTTCATGGCCTCCTGCATTCTACTAATTCCATATGCAAGACTGCATATGAGGAAACTACAATGGTATCTAAAAAGCCTATGGTGTCAACATTCTCAGGATCTAGAAGCAATGATTCCTATCATACCTTGCTTACGGTTAGTTACTTTGGTGGGCAGAGGCCTGTCACCAAAACAAGGGACTACCATTCACTCTACTCTCTGCCACCCAAACCCTAACAGACGCATCAGACTATGCATGGGGGGCTCACCTGGCAGGGAAGTGCATTCAGGGCAAATGGAACCCAAGTCAAATGCACCTGCATACTAATCAAAAAGAGATGTTAGCTGTACAGAATGCTCCGACAGCCTTCAAGGACCACATTCTTTCAGGACAATTAATGGTAAAGACGGGCAACACCACTGTTATGTGGTACATAAACAAGCAGGGGGGTACCCATTCTTACCCCCTCTGCAGACTAGCCATGGCTCTGTGGAACACAGCCTTGAGCTACCAAGTGCATCTACAGGCTCAATTCCTGCCAGGAAAACTAAATACACTGGCAGACAAACTAAACAGAAATCTCATGGACCAACACAAGTGGAATCTGGAACCGAAGACTTTCAACATGTTGGTAAACAAATGGGGGAGCCCAGATATAGACCTGTTTGCCTCCCCCCAGAACTACCAATTGGACAAATTCTGCACAAGGACTCCCCACAAACAAGCTTGGAAAGTGGATGCTCTGTCCTTCAGCTGGCAAAATCTATCAGTTTATGCCTTTTCTCCACTGCCTCTCCTCTCCAAAGTACTGCTAAAGATCAGACAGGACAAACCAAGGATGATACTGATTGCACTAGACTGGCCACGCCAGCACTGGTACCCCCTCTTGCGCAGTTTGTCACTGCTAGCTCCATGGCACCTGCCCCAGACCCCTACCCTGCTGTCACAGCAGGAGAGCTAGATTCTGCACCCTCAGATTCAAACCCTGAACTTGGCAGCCTGGCCAATTACCTAATCTCTCCATTACCATCCCACAGTAAACAAGTGTTGGATGTCATTTTGGAGGCAAGGAGGCCTAGTACTAGAAAATCTTATGCTGAAAAATGGAAAAGATTCTGTGCCTGGAACCAGACTCAAGGGATCGGCACAGCAGCGCCCAATTTACCTCAGATTCTTCAGTACTTAACTGAGATGCTTCACAAGGGCCTTTCTTTTTCCTCCATCAAAATTCATGCCTCGGCCACTTCAGCTCATTACACCACAGAACCACTCCTCTCTTCTCATCCACTGCTCAAGCAGTTCCTCAGAGGGGCCAAAAACTTAAGACCACCTAGGAGAGCCCCAACTCCAGCCTGGGACCTTAACTTTGTATTGGAAAAACTCACTCTTCCTCCTTTTGTGTCAGCTGCAAGTGCAGAGTTAAAATTCCTTTCTTGGAAAACAGCCTTCCTTTTAGCAATCACTTCAGCAAGAAGGGTATCTGAATTACAGGCCCTTATGGCAGTGGAGCCTTTCATCATCTTTCATGCGGACAGGGTGTCCCTCAATACCAATCCCTCCTTCATGCCCAAGGTGGTATCCTGTGTGGCTCTTAATCAGTCCATTCATTTGCCAACCTTCTTTTCTAATCCACACAACAAAGGGGAACGGATATCACACTTCTTAGATGTGCACAGACAACTTAGATTTTACTTGGACAGGACTAAACCTCAAAGGAAATCTGAACAACTGCTGGTGGCATTTGTTGCAGGGGCAGAGGGGAAGGCTATTTCAAAGCAAACCATTTCTAAATGGATCGGCTATTGCATTCATTTCTGCTAATAAGCACCATGGAAAACCTATCCCACAGGGGATTAGACCCCATTCAACCAGGGCTACATCTACCTCTACAGCCTTACTCAGAGGTGTCCCTACCAGGGACATTCTAGAAGCTGCTACCTGGAGTTTTGTACATACTTTAACCAAGCATTACCATTTACCAATTTTCTCTAAATCCAGATCTGGCTTTGCCACTGCAGTCTTGCAGGGCCTTATAGCTGGTCTTAATGCTATCTAAATTCCTCCTCCCATCCTTAGCTTTGGGAATCTACCCAAATGTGATGACTGCAACAGTGAAACACGAAGAACATAGTACAGTTGTGTACACTTACCATAAATGTAGATGTTCGAGTGCATTCACTGTTGCAGTCCTGGCTACCCTCCCTCCAGCCCCCTGACTTCTTTTGTCTATACCTCTACTCTCCTTTACTATGCTTAAAAGCTTTTTGGTTTATTTGCTTTTTTGTTGGACGTATAACCTTGTGTGTGTGTGTGTGTGTGTGTGTGTGTATGTATGTATATGTATATATATGTATATATATATATATATATATATATATAATATATATCTTTAATTGCTTCCCATTAGGGGGGCACCTGACATCTGGGGCAAGAAAAACGGATGTAATGGCGTTGGCTGCATGCTTTATACCGCTGACTACCTGACGTCATGGAAGATGAGAGAGTAACCGACGCAGGACTCAAGATTTTGATAATCAGGCTGACTGAGAGCTACTGCAAGCAGATAACCCAAATGTGATGACTGCAACAGTGAATACACTCGAACATCTACATTTATGGTAAGTGTACACAACTGTACTTTGTCAGTGAGCCAGTTGGCAACCCATCTTGTGACACATGGATTTATACCTAGTTTAGTGAGTTTAGCTATAATTCCAGAGTGGGGGATGGTGTCGAAAGCCTTGGTGAGGTCAAGATAGGTTGTGTGAACCACCTTACCCTTGTCTGCAGCTTTGGTGACTGCCTCAAAGAAGTCGACCAGGTTCAGGAGGCAAGATCTGCCTTTCGCAAACCCGAACTGGGTGGGTTCCAGAGTTCGGAGGTTACCAATGTCTTTGTGTATGAATTCCATGATGATACGTTCCATGGCCTTGCAGACCAGTCTCGTCAGTCTGATAGGGCGATAGTTCCCAGGATCAGTGGTGGCTCCCCCTTTGTGGAGTGGGATCACTGTTCCTGTGCACCATTCAGTGGGCACAAAATCTGATGTGAGGCTATGATTGAACATGGTGCTTAGGTGGGGAGCCAGTTTGTTCTGAAGTTCATGTAAAACGCAGCCTGGGATGTTGTCCGGTCTCATGGATGCTGAGTTTTTGGCTTTAGAGAGTGCTGCTTTTACCTGTGAAGTTGTGATTACAGAGACTCTGCATTTTTCCTGTATAGATATAGGTCCTTTAGGGGGTGAGAGGGAGGTAAAGTTAGCACTGAACCTATCTGCCAGGATGTTGGCAATATCAGTTGGTTCTGTAATTTTTGTGCCATTGTGCTGTAACTCAGAGAAGATCTGGGTGTTGCCATTGAGATTCTTGACACAGCTATAGAATGCTTTGTGGTTGTCCTTGGAATCAGTGGCAATCTTGTTTTCAAAGCTAGCTTTGGAGGATCTTATAAGGGATCTCAGCTTCTTGCTAAGGCTGTGGGAGCTCCTCCACTCATGGGATTTTACTCTCTTTTGCAACAATGTCTTCATTCTGTTGTAGAGTTTGTTTATGGCAGGGGACCACCAGATTGTCTTCCTTTTTTTGGAGGTTAGCGTCTTGGTTCTGTTTGGGATAGCACGATCCATGCACTCGTGTAAGTGCTCATAGAGTGCATTTGTGTGGGATTCAGCAGTTGTGACTGTATTGTTGATCTGCATGGGTGTCATGAAGTTCACCACTTCTGTCTTAAGAAGCATAAAGTTGGCTTTGGAGAAATTTTTTTACCGTGGTTTCCTTAATGGGAGATGGGGGCGGGATGTGAATATCTAGGGTGATTAGCTTATGCTTGGATTTGACCAACGAGGAGTTTACTTCAGGTGTGGAACACCGGTCACTCATGTTGGTAGTGACTAGGTCTAGGATATTGTTGCCCCTGGTGGGGGTGTGGATAAGTTGATCCAGGGCATTGGAATTTATGAATTCCAGAAAGCACTGAGCAAAGGAGTTGGTACATGAGTAGTTTTCCCAGTTAATGGTGGGGTAGTTGAAATCGCCCATTATTAGGGTATTTGGTTGAACCCTAATATTTTCCAGTATATCAAGAAAAGAGGAGTGTGAATCCTGGGGCATGGTGGGGGATCTGTAGCAAACTACAGTTTGGATTGCAGTTTTGCCCAGAGTTAGTTGCACTTGGATAACCTCGGCTGCATCATGCTGAGCAACTAGCCTGGAGGTGTGGATATCCTTAATGAATATGGACACACCACCGCCTTTGGTGTTCCGGTCCAGGTTAGATGACCGAAATGTGTGTCATGAGTTATAGCCTGGTAGTGCAGGGGTGCTCTCTGGAGCCTTGAACTAGGTCCCAGTCACTGCACAGACATTGATATTCTCCATTTTAAGGAGTGCCTCGAGTGAGTGCATTTTGAGATTTCGACTTCTAGCATTGAGTAGCATTACCCTCAGTTTTTGCTTGCCTGTTCCTGTTATGGTGGTGAATTTGTTATTTGAACCTTGCCTAAAAAAGCACTATAGGGGCGGCAAGAGCCTTTGCCAGTATCTGGAATCCCAGGGGTGACAGGTGCAGACCATCTCTGGCAAAGCATCTTCGTCCCAGGCAGACAGATACTGGATCCCCTTAGAATGACACCAGAAGCTTAGCCAATTGTTGAAGTCAATCATTTTGTCCTTGTACTGCAGTATCTTTCTGGGCGATGGCAGGATGCTACTCAGGGCTAGGGTCATACCTGCCTGGGCTACAAGATCGGAGAGTTCTTCCATGTCTCTTTTCGTGTAGTCCAGGGAGGTACATCTCAGGTCGTTCACACCTACATGGACAATCACAGAGTCATATTTGTACTTATTGTGGAATGACCTGAGTGCGTGGGTTATGTGGCGGATCCTGGCACCCACCAGGCAGCTGACAGTGACCTTCTCCTTGTTTAGCCTGGTGAGTGGGACATCAGTGTCCCTGACTATAGAGTCACCTATGACTAGTGTGTTGGGTACGTTGTTTTGCCTTATGGGCTGTGGTTGATGATGGAAGCTTTACTGTTTCAATGACCTTTCCATTTTCTTCATTGATGATGGTAACTGCCTTGCACACTTGTGCTGTTTTAATTGCAAACTGTCACTGTAACAGAAAATTAGAAAATCTGGACAAAATCACAAGCATTTTTTGTTTAGTGTACAATTATAAACATCAAACAGCAAAACTCCAAGCCTCAGAAATCCCAAAAACTAATGACTGCAATACAGAAGGGTGATAAAGATAACCATAGGTGTTTTTGAAAAAGCAAGCCCCCAAACCCCCAATGTGGAGGGGGGAGGGTAAGCCCCCCACACTACGTCTTATAAATACAAACTTGACAGTCACACCAACATGAAGAAGGGACACGTCACAAAAAAGTGAATCATTGCCGGCACACATTTAGAAATTGCACCAGCAATAATTTCCTATGGAAAATAGTTATCTGCCTTATGTTTGGCATCTTGCGCATTGGATAATTGATGCTTTTGAAATTTCAACATGGCCAAATGTAGAGCTACTGTTCTTTACATCTGGAGGTGGAGAATTAAAGGATTCCCTAAACTGTGATTCCATCTTTTAGTGCTGATAAATGTGTGAAGTAGTATCCCTGTAGCAGCTTCTGCAAAAACATATTTGAAGTGAGCTGTTGGAATTGCTGCTGCTGCCCTATTGGAATGTTCTGTAAAATTGTCTTGTAAAGTTTATTAGTACTTGCCATAGCAAAGTGCAAAAACAGCGGCCAGACACTTTTGAAAAGGTTTGCTTAACTACAGACAAGCATTCTCTTCCTTTCTTAAGAGACTAACAGTTAAACTGTTTTCTCACAAATGTGCCCCTCTGGGATAGTATCTTGGAGGATGTCTTTGAATGTGTGGAGATAATTCTGTTCACTTTGGTAATTTGGATGTAAAAAAAAAAAAACAAGCTGAATGTGCTTTTTAAAAGACATTGCTGAGACTACTTTGGGGGTGAAAGACAGGTTTGCGATTCTCTTTCTTTATGAAAGACAGTATTGGGTGGCTTACACATCAAGGCATGCAACTCTGAACTTCTCCCTGAGGCTACAGGAGCCTGAAAATATATTTTCCAAAACAATTATCTAAAGCCCACCTGTGTCAACTCTTTCACATTGTTAGAGTTAACTTTTCTAAAATGAATCAAATGCAAGGAGAAGCATATGTCATTTTAGGAAGGCTTTCAAAGATAGATTAGCTACTGTCAGAGAAAAGGGCTTTGCTCACATAGAAATATCAAAGAAATGTATTTTTTGGAATATACTACATTTCATTCTTGTTTGCTAACTTCCCAACATGTTCATCATGTTACCCTGCTGCAGTCGTCACACTTGGGTTATCCTGCCATCAGGTGGTCCCGCAGTCGGCCTGAGTTCCAAAGTCTTGGTCCAGCGTCTGTTGCTGTCGCTTCTTCCCTGACATCAGTGCGCCAGGGGTATATAAGAGGCATCCGATGCCATTTTCTTTAGTCTTTCTTGCCGCGCGGTGCCCGAAGCAGAAGCAGTTCGCAAGTGCCGGTCGGCCGACACCTGAGATTTTCGACTCGAATTTCAGTCCAAAGTCTTCAATAAAGGTAAGTACCCCATTGGGGAACCTTTTCTTGCCTCAGTCCGATGTCAGAAAAAGTTAACAATTGCATTTCTTGTGGGAAGCAAATACCTCATAAGGACTTCCATTCTTTTTGTATTCCTTGCCTAGGCCCAGACAACGATGTCACAGGTTGTCGCTTTTGTGCTAGGTTTAATAAACGAACTGTTAAACGCAGTTTTGACTTCGCATGACATTACTTTGGTAGGAAATTTAATTATATCATGCCGTCGGAGCAGCCGACAACCGGCATGCATAAAAAAACGCAAGGATAAGGAACAGGCAGCCTAGGAACAAGCCAGACTCCGAGGCCTCTGCTGGGCCTGTCGCCGGTTCTCTGGTTTTCAGTGAGGTGCCTACGCAGCCCCTGATGACCGCAGAATTGGAACCCCAGACAGCTGCGGATTCTCCAGTGAAGTGTACTAGGCCATTGCAGCCATCTTCATTAGGTCCTTCTGACACCGGAGCAGAAGGAGATCCCGGTGCAGTAGAAACACCTTCGGTTGCAGAAGGTGTCTTCAGACCGACTACACTCACCATTAAATCTTATGCTAAGCTTAAAACTCCATTAAAACCAAAAAAGACTGTACATCAGTCTACAGTTCAAGGCCCCATGCGTAAGAAACAGATGCTTAAGATGGCTGAAGATTTGATTACCCTAATCGGGGGTTCCCATCCCCCTTCAGATAAAAGACCAAGACAAGAGGAGGATTATGCTTCCTCTGAGGTTTCAATTTCCTCAGATTCTTCTGAGGAACAGGATTACACTTTTCCCCGTTATGAAGACTCTGATGCTGAAGACTCTATTACCTCAGCATCTCCCCCTGAAGACTACTCCTTTGGGGAAACTTTACATACCATGAGGGAACATTTCCACTGGGAAGGCCAGGACTACTCTGATTCTAAGAAAAGGCTCCAAGAGTTCCTTTTACTACCCCAGCACAGACCACTTGCTATCCCTCCAGTTTTAGACATTGTGGATGATGTTTACTTGGAGTCTAGTCTAAATCCAGACTCTCTACCTCCTGCTCCAGCCAAACCAGACAGATACTGCAGAGTACCTGACTCACACAAATTCCTTTATAAAAGCCCTGTGGCTGACCCAGAAACAATTTCCCAGGGTCCCAAAGGGGCTAAAGCTTTTATGGCTAAAAATCCTGTGCCCTCTGAAAGGGATTCCAGAGCCCTAGATAGATGGGGAAAGAAGATATACACCTCAGCTACTCTGGCTATGAGAGCATTAAATTGTCAGTTTCACATGCTGAAATATCAGCAATTCCTAATCTCTCAATTAAAATAAAAAATGAGCACACATTCTGAACAGTCTGAATTCAAGGAAATGCAGGATCTGTTGCATGCAGCTGAACAGGTGGGCAAACATACTTTACAATGTGGATTTGATTAATTGGAAGCTTCCTGTAGAGCAGTTGTTACTGGGTCTGTCATACGTAGACATGCTTGGTTAAAAGAACAAACCCTACCCTATCATGTTAAAGCAAAATTATTGGATGCACCTTTACAGCAGGATGTATTATTTGGTGTCAAAGCAGAAGAGGTTTTAAAGAAAATGGAGGATAAGGCAAAGTCTATGCAGACGGTCAAGAATTATTTACAGGTACAACCCCCTCGTTTCAGCAGAAATTGGCCAACAAAAAACTGGTCCTTCCCAGCTTTTGACAGATCACAGAGGGGCAAATACAGACGCCCAAGGGGCAGAGGTCAGTCACAAGGCCCTTACAAATATCTCTTGTTTTTCCTGCTTTACTAGTTTAGTCCAGTTTCAGAGTTGCTGATTCCTGGGCTTTGGTTGTAGTTCCTGTGTACTGTTTCCTTGCCTTATTTGGGGGAGAGGAAGTTACCTTGCTTACCAGTGAGAGGGGGAAGCATTGGGCTGCCTTTTGTCCAGTTTTGTGAGGTTTCAGCCAGTAACTAGTAGTTTATTGGTCGTTTTGGGCCAGTTTCTAGCTTTTTCCAGCCCCCTGGTATAAAACGCGGTAAACGCGCGTTAGCGCGATTTAGCGCGGAGCTGCCACTGTTGCACACTAGGGCAGCGCCGGGCAAGCAGGTTTAAACTATTCGGGCTACCTAAAGTCCACTCTTCAATTTTTCCCTTAAAACTACCTTCCTCGAACTATACTACTGATCTAATCAGCGTATCCTATAATTAAAAAGATCATTTCTACTTGACTCCAAGTAGAATATTCTCTATCTGTTAAATGTAGCACTTGCTCCTACAGTACTTATTACCCTGATACGGCACTCTTGTCATAGATAGTACCCCAAAAAGGCAACCCCCCATTTTTCGGTCACCCCCGTCCCCCCGGAATCTTTTAAAGCTTTTTTTGTCTATTCCTTCTAGCATGTCGAGGGATCAGTTGCTTGTGTCCTCTCCTGCTCAGCTGGTGAACCTGGGAATATTGAGGCAATGTTACAATTGCCTCATGTACACAGACAACCCTCTCCTCCTCCCACAAAACACAAATACATGCGAGATGCAACTATACGGCCAAACTGGAGGCTGAGCTCTCTCAACATAGGACTGGCAAGACCAGTCAGGAGGAGAAGGTTACCACACACACTATAGACCCAGTCTCACATAGTACCATTACAACCTCAAATCATACGCATAAACACACAAAGACATACTCGGAGGCTCTGATCAAAAATTTACCAAAACAACAGAGGCCACCAAAGCAGACACCCAAACAACCACCACCTCAGAACACAACACCTGCAACACATAGACCTCACAGTCAGAGTGTCAAACAGTCACAGCCCTTAAGGCCAAACACAATGCCAGACACACTTGTCATTGGTGACTCCATAGTCAGACAAACTGACGTCCCGCTCACCAGACTGAATAAGGAGAAGGTCACAGTAAGCTGCCTGTCGGGCGCTAGAATCCACCACATAACGCATGCACTCAAGTCTCTCAACAGCAGGTACAAATATGACTCAGTCATTGTCCACGCTGGTGTAAACGACCTGAGACGTACCTCCTTGGACTACATGAAAAGAGACATTGAGGAGCTCTCTGATTATGTAGCCCAGGCAGGTATGACCCTGACCTTGAGCAGTATCCTACCTTCACCAAGAATGATGCCACAATACAGAGATAAGATGATCAACTTTAACAATTGGCTTAAACACTGGTGTCATTCAAAGGGGATCCAGTGTCTGTCTGCCTGGGATGACATGCTGGACAAGCCACGCTGCTTCGCAAGGGACGGCTTGCACCTGTCACCCCTGGGATTCCGGATATTGGCAAAGGCTCTTGCCACCCCCATAGTGCCTTTTTAGGCAAGGCTCAAATTCTAAACCTACCACCCTAGAACATAAAAAGGAAAAAACTAAGGGTAATGCTGCTCAATGCCAGAAGTCTAAATCTCAAAATGCACGCACTCGAGGCCCTTCTCAGTATGGAGAACATCGATGTCTGTGCTGTGACAGAAACCTGGTTCAAGGCTCCGAGAGCACCCCAGCTATCAGGTTTTACCTCATATCATGCGTTCCGGCCCCAAAATCCGGATAATACCAAGAAAGGAGGAGGGGTATCCATATTCATCAAGGACACCCACACCTCAATACTGGTGGCAACGCACGATGCATCGGAGACCATCCAGGTGCAATTAACCATAGGCAAGACTGCTCTGCAAATTGTAGCATGTTACAGGCCACCCTCACAAACTCAGGAACCTCACATGGCCTTCCTGAAAACACTAGAGGGGATAAATGTATCACCAAACACCATCATACTAGGTGACTTCAATTACCCTAATATAGACTGGGAACACTACTCAAGCCCAAACACCCTAGCCCAAAAGTTCCTGGAATTCATAAATTCAAATGCCATGGAACAACTAGTCACCATCCCCACAAGAGGAGACAACATACTTGATCTCATCATCACGAACATGGGAGCACAATGTTCAACACCGGAGGTGTACCCTCACTGGTGAGATCAGACCACAAACTAATCTCGCTGGAGGTCCTCATCCCACCCCACCTGAAATAAAAAGACCATAGTAAAGAACTTCTCAAAAGCCGACTTCACACTTCTAAAGACTAGTGTGGTCTCCTTTAAGGCCCCGAGCCGCGGAAAACAGTACTCAAGCCGCTGAATCACTTACAAATGCCTTCTACCAGCACCTACAGGACTGCATGGATAAGGCAATCCCAAACAAAACAAAGACTCTTTGTACCAAAGGCAAGCGTCCAGTCTGGTGGACCCCAGCCATAAACAAACTCTACAACAAAAGGAGGAAGCTACTACAAGATAGAGCAAAATCCTTAAAAGGTAAGACATCCTTGATCACTATAAGTAAAAAACTAAGAGCTCTCATAAAATCTTCCAAAGCAAATTTCGAGAGAAAAATAGCTAAAGACTCAAAAGACAATCATAAGGCTTTCTTTAGCTATGTTAGAAACCTGGGAGGAAACTCCCAGATATGCTCAGAGCTAGTTCAAAATGATGTGAAGATTACTGATCCTACAGACATTGCCAACATACTGGCTGACAGGTTCAGTGCAAACTCCCCCCCCAAAAGGAGGGATATCTATACCAAACGATTGCAGCCCCCCAAACATCTCCAGCGTCCAAGTGAAAACTGCTCTCTCCAAAGCAAAAAACACAGCATCCATGGGACCTGATGGTGTCCCCGGCTGTGTGCTCCATGAACTCAATGAGGAATTAAACCCACAGCTAGGACAGCTGTTTAATCAAAGTCTTACCTCTGGATACATACCCAGGGAGTGGCGCACTGCAACTTTGGTACCACTTCACAAAGGCGGTGCCTCCACCGACCCTGGAAATTACCGGCCCATTAGTTTGACAAGCCTTATCTGCAAAGCCATGGAGAGGATCATAATGGACCTCATAAATAAAGACATAGGGAATTTGCAGACTTTGGATCCAACCCAGTTTGGCTTTGTCAAAGGCAGATCATGCCTTTTAAATTTGGTTGACTTTTTCGAAACTGTCACCAAAGCCATTGATGAGGGAAAGGCAGTCCATACAGCCTACCTCGATCTGGCTAAGGCCTTCGATACAATACCCCACTCAGGTATCATTGAAAAACTCATCAGCTTAAATGTTAACCCATACATCACAAGATGGGTTGCAAACTGGCTGAGTGACAGAACCCACAGGGTCAGAGTTGCTGGCGCCATGTCAGACTCAAAGCCTGTCACAAGTGGTGTCCCACAGGGCTCAGTCCTGGGCCCACTCTTGTTTGGCATCTACTTCTCAAGTACAAGCAAACACAGGAGGGTTATGGCTGACCAAGTTTGCAGATGACTGCAACCTGGGCCGCATAGTAGAAAACACATCTGACACAGATATCCTTCAGAAGGGTCTCACAGAAACGGATAACTGGTGCCAGAGCCACGTCCTAAAGTTAAATGCCAAAAATGCATAGTCATACCCTTCGAAAAACAAGGTTACCCCTAGCTACCAAATAGGTGGCAATCCACTGAGCGCAGAAGAAGTTATCAGGGACCTGGGGACCCAGGTTGATAGTAGTCTGTCATTCGACACCCATGTAGCTAAAGTAGTTAGGAAGACCTTCTACATTGCCCACCTTATCATGAAGGGTTTCTCATCTAGATCAAGGGAGGTCATAGTCTCCCTTTACTCAACACTCATCAGACCAATGATGGAGTCCAATGCCCCATTCGAATGTATCTGACCCGACACTTGCAGCAGCTGGAGAGGCCACAAAAGTTCCTCACCAAAAGGATAAAGGGTCTCAAAATCTGTCCTATGCTGCCCGACTGAAAGAACTCCAGCTCTACTCAGTCGCCACCGCTTGCTCAGAGGTGACCTTTGCCTAACATACAAGGCCATGTCAAACCCAGATTTGATGAATATGCTTCACCTCAAAAAATCCAGATCCATCAGAGCCACAAGGGCGGGAGACTTAAACCTGGACACGACTATTAATAGGACGTGCTGGAGGGATAGATTCATCACCCAAAGACTCCCTATGCTGTGGAACAAAATCCCGGTACATGCGAGGCAGAGCACCTCACTGGCCTTGTTCAAGAGAAACCTTGACCAATGGATGGGAGATCGCAGATATACCCCAGGGATTACCACAGTGTCATTGCTCGACAGAGGCACAGCAAAATAATGGGTTTAGTTCCCCGTACTAAAGGGGTGGCGTAAGCCACAAAACGATGGGCTAGGCTTGTAAATGCCCTCGGGCAGATAGCCTAGTATGAACCTATGAACCTCGCCAATGGGGTGCTGCTACCCAGAAAGGAGGAGAAGACAGGCCCCAAGCTAGCAGAAGACAAACACAATGACTCAGTCATCAAACTACCAAGCAAATCTCTCTTGGCAGCTCCCTTGGGAGGAAAATTAGTAGTTTTTGCAGACAACTGGCACATCATCACAAAAGACAAATGGGTCCTAAACATTGTCTCACAAGGATACAGATTCCACTTTCATACCTTGCCAAGGATAAAAGGAATGCCAAACCTGCCACCAAATCAATGGGCAGAGGCACAAAAACAAATTACAGCTCTCATGGACATGAGAGCCATTCAACAGGTACCTACACAGGAACAAGGACAAGGATTTTACTCAAGACTCTTTCTAGTCCCAAGAAAAGACAAAGCATGGAGACCCATTCTGGATCTTTCAATTCTGAACACCTATCAACAAGTAACAAAATTCAAGATGCTAACACTACAGCAGCTTCTTCCCATGCTGGGCAAGAATGCTTGGCTAGTAACGTTGGACCTCAAGGAGGCATACCTGCGTGTCCCTATCAGACAAAATTGCAGAAGATACCTCCGGTTCATTGCAGGTTCAACCCATTATCAATTCTCTGCACTGCCCTTTGGCTTATCTGCTCCGCCCAGGGTCTTCACAAAATGCCTGACACCAGTAATTGCATACTGCAGACAAAGAGGAATTCAAATATACCCATACCTGGACAACTGCCTTATTCAAGCAGAAAGCAAGGACATTCTTTTAAAGCATCTGGCATTTGTCAAACACCTTCTAAGTTGCCTAGGGTACACAGTAAACGAAAAGAAATCAAAACTAGTGCCCTCACAAAACATAATATTCCTGGGTACCAGCTTGAATACAATGGCCCAGATGGCTTATCTCACGCCAGACAAGTAACAACAGATGACTCAATACTTCAAAATAATGGCAGCAAAGACCCAACTCCCTGCAAGAAAAATTCTGTAGGCCTTGGGATTCATGGCATCTTGCATACTACTAATACCATTTGCAAATCTGCATATGAGGAAATTACAATGGTACCTGAAAAGCGTATGGACTCAGCACAGCCACAGCTTGGAAACAATGATACCACTCATTCCCTGCCTTCGACAGGAGTTTCTATGGTGGGCACAGGCATGTCACCTCAACAAGGGTCAGCCTTTCACCTTACCCACAGCCAGGCAAACTATGATAATAGATGCATCGGACTATGCCTGGGGAGCACACATGGCAGGACAGTGCATTCAGGGCAAATGGACTACAGATCAAAGGCATCTGCATATCAATCAAAAAGAAATGCTAGCAGTACAGAATGCCCTAACAGATTTCAAGGACCTCTTACACCCAGGACAACTAATAATAAAGACGGACAATACCACAGTAATGTGGTACATAAACAAGCAAGGGGGCACACATTCCTATCCTCTATGCAGGCAAGCAATGACCTTGTGGAACACAGCACTGTCTTACCAGGTTCAATTACAAGCGCAATTCCTGCCAGGAAAGAATTGGCAGACGACCTAAGCAGAAACATCATGGATCCCCACGAGTGGAAACTAAATCCACAAGTATTTGCAATGATAACTCAAAATTGGGGACGCCCAGGCATAGATTTGTTTGCCAACCCCCAAAACTACCAACTTAATTTTGCACAAGGACATTCCATCCACAAGCTTGGAAAGTGGACGCCCTCTCATTCAGTTGGAAAGCATTAACAGTGTATGCCTTTCCTCCCTGCCTCTTCTAGCAAAGGTACTGCTGAAAGTCAGATTAGAGAGGCCACAAATGATACTCATTGCACCAGACTGGAACATGGCCCACGGCCCACCATGGATTTTACCACAAGTTCCTCGCCTGCTCACCCAGCGAGACAATCAGATTCTGCACAGCCAGCTCAAGACATTAAACCTGGCTGCATGGCAAATTACCTAAACAACCAGCCAACACCTCTATCCAAATCTGTTATGGATGTCATTCTGGAGGCCAGGAGGCCCAGCACCAGGAAAACCTATTCAGACAAATGGAAAAGATTTTGAGCCTGGAACCAGGCTAAAGGCCCAAATCCCCTTGATCCAAACATTCCTCAGATTCTACAATATTTAACTGAGATGATGTTCTTCATCTCACATTGCTGCAGTCCTTACATATGGGGTAGTCCGCTGTCCTCGGTCGGCCCGAATACCAAAGTATTAGGCTGACGTCGGTCATGGGCGCTCAGATCTGACATCAGAGCGTCAGGGTATAAAAGTGCATGACCGACGTCATATCCTCAGTCGTTTTTGCCGCATGGTCCGATGCAGAAGCAGCGTTTGCAAGTGCCGTTCGGCGTTCTGAAATTTTCGTATTCTGAGTTTCAGACCGAAACCAAGTTGGCTAAGTACCCGTTAGAATATTTTTGTTTTTCTTGCCTCAGTTAATTCGGATGTCAGAAAAAGTGAATAATTGTATTTCTTGTGGGAAACAGATACCATAGGGATTACCACTCTCTTTGTATTCCTTGTTTGGGACCTGAGCACGGCGTAGTCGGTGTCGCTTTGTGCTAGGTTTAATAAGCGCACCATTAAACGTAGGTTAGATTGCGCTAGGCTTGTCTTCGAAGCGTGTAATTATAATATGCCGCCGGATCCTCCGGCGCCACCGTGAAGAAGCGCAAAGACAAATCTCTAAAGTCCAGGCAGGATGAGTCGTCCGTTCCGGACGCCGGTTCTTTAGAAACTACGGTGGAATCTGTGGATCCAGCCGAGGTTTCAGTTGAGTCTCAGGGGGAGGCTTTGATTTTGCAAGATGTGGCCTCTCAGGAGTCAGGTCAGGCTGAGGGGGCCTCTCAGGTTGCTGTTCTCCCTTCCTTGCCTAAGGTGGTTAGGCCTTCTCCTTCTGTCTCTAAGGCTCCTTCCAAAGGCAGGCCTGGTTTGCCTTCCACGGGTGTCAGTCCTAGTTCTGCAGGTTCTGTGCCTAAAAAACACATGCTTAAAATGGCCTAGGGTGGAGCCAGAGGTGGAAAGTTTGGAGCAGGCTTCAGATTACTCCGAGTCTTCGGCTGAAGACATTCAGGATTTTCCTCCTTATTCTGATTCAGATGCAGAGGATTCCACTCCTTCTGCTTCTCCTCCAGAGGATTTTTCTTTTTCAGAAACCCTGCATTCTATGAGGGAACATTTTAAATGGGAAGGTCAGGATTTCTCAGATTCCCGAAAGAGGCTTAGGGAATTTTTGTTTTTACCACAACATAGGCCCTTGGCTATACCTCCTGTTTTGGATGTTGTTCAAGACGTTTTCTCCAAGGCTTCCCTTAATCCAGACTCTCTGCCTCCTGCGCCAGTTAAGCCAGACAGGTATTACAGAGTACCTGAGGCTCATAAATATCTGTATAAGAGTCCAAGGGCTGACCCAGAAACTATTAGCCAGGGACCTAAGGGTGTCAGGGCTTCTGTTGTAAAGAATCCAGTTCCTATAGATAAAGATGCTAGAGCTCTGGATAGATGGGGTAAGAAAGTGTATACCTCTTCCACTTTAGCAATGAGGGCTTTGAATTGCCAGTTTCATATGTTGAAGTATCAGAATTTTCTCCTTACTCAACTAAAATCGAAAGTGGATGCTTTGGCAGAGGGCATAGAGTGTAAAGAATTACAGGATTTGGTACATGCCTCTGAACAGGTGGGTAAGCATTCTTTGCAGTGTGGTTTGGATGCTTTACAGGCTTCTTCCAGGGTGGCTGCCACTGGTTCAGTTATTCGCAGGCACGCCTGGCTTAAGGATCAGAATTTGTCAGAGCATGTTAAAACTAGAATTTTGGATGCTCCTTTACAGTCTGAAGTTTTGTTTGGTTCTCCTGTGGAGTCTGTCTTGAAGAAAATGGAAGACAAGGCTAAGTCTATGCAGACTGTTAAAGATTTTTGCAGGTGCAGCCTCCTAAGTTTAGCAGGAATTGGCCTACTAAGGGATGGGCTTATCCTTCTTCTGATTTACAGTCTAGGGGTAGATCTAGACGTGGTAGGGGCAGAGCTCAGAGTTCTGTCAGGCCTAGAACATGGAGTTCACCTGCACAATCTACAGGTGAGGGCAGGGGCCAGTCCTTTCGTAAACAGGCCCAATGACCTGCATCTTCAGCTGCCAGATTCTTCCTGTCTGGCAGCTCCTTTGGGAGGAAAGTTGGCACTCTTCAAGCAAAACTGGCTTTTAATCACCCAGGACAAATGGGTGTTGGACATTATAGACCGAGGCTACAAGTTTTATTTCCATACATTGCCTCCTTTCAAAGGCATGCCAGACGTTCCTCCTCAGCAAAGGATAGAGGCTCACAAGCAGATTTCTTTACTTCTTCAAATGGGGGCTATACAGCAGGTCCCTCTGTCAGAAGTGGGCCTAGGATTTTATTCTCGCCTGTTTCTAGTACCAAAGAAAGGAAACACTTGGAGGCCAATTTTGGATTTATCTATCCTCAACACATACCTGGACATTCCAAAATTCAAAATGTTGACGTTGCAGCAACTTCTACCTCTGTTGGGCAAAGATCACTGGATGGTAACTCTGGATCTCAAAGAGGCTTATCTTCATGTTCCTATCAGGCCCAGTTGCAGGAGATACCTGCGTTTTCGGGCTGGGACTTTACATTATCAGTTGTCTGCATTGCCCTTTGGCTTATCTACTGCACCCAGGGTGTTCACAAAGGTTCTGGCTCCAGTGATAGCCTTCTTACGGTTAAGAGGAATACAAATTTATCCTTATTTGGACGATTGCCTGATTCTTGCTCAAGATAAGTACGAACTTCTTCATCTACAGTATGTGATGGCAGTGTTAAGGTGCCTAGGGTATTCTGTGAACGAAACAAAGTCCAGTCTAGTACCCTCTCAGGAAATGTGCTTTCTGGGTGTGAGACTGAATACAGCTTCCCAGATGGCCTTTTTGACCCCGGACAAGCAAAAGAACCTTACACTTTACTTCCATCAATTGTCTCTACGGTCCAGGCTGACTGCAAGGACAGTCCTTCAAGCCTTGGGGTTCATGGCATCTTGTATTCTGGTGCTTCCCAATGCCAAACTGCATATGAGGAAGCTACAATGGTATCTCAAAAATGTATGGACGCAACACTGCCAAGATCTGGACACTGTCATTCAAATAATACCTTGCATGCAAAAGGAATTTTTGTGGTGGGCTCAGGAATGTCACCTAAACAAGGGACTCTCTGTGACCCGACCAGAGGAGAGTCAGATTTTAACGACAGATGCCTCGGGCAAGGCTTGGGGAACACACCTCAATGGAAAATGGGTTCAAGACACGTGGCCTGCCAGACTTCAACATTTACATATCAACTTGAAGGAGATGTTAGCAGTCCAATTTGCATTGATGGCTTTCAAGGATTTACTTCACCCAGGGCAAGTGTTGATTCTAACAGACAACACAACTGTCATGTGGTACATCAACAAGCAAGGGGGAACCCATTCGTACCCTCTTTGCAGGCAAGCAATGATTTTGTGGGAGACTGCTCTCAGTTTACACCTCAATCTTCAGGCAGGTTTCTACCAGGAGCACATAACTCCTTAGCAGATGTTTTGAGCAGACAGATAGTGGATCCCCACGAGTGGAAATTGGATCCTCATGTATTTCAAAAATTGACAGTGATATGGGGAACTCCAGACATAGATCTGTTCGCTTCTCCACTAAATTTCCAGTTGCCAAAGTTTTGCACAAAAATGTTTCATCCCACAGCTTGGAAAGTGGATGCTCTATCATTCAGTTGGAGCAATCTTCACGTCTATGCCTTTCCGCCTCTGCCTCTCCTCCCCAAGGTACTCTTGAAGGTCAGACAAGACAAGCCCTCCATGATTCTTATAGCTCCAGATTGGCCTCGACAGCACTGGTACCCTCTGCTGAGGAGTTTAGTACGGGAGCCTCCATGGCCTTTGCCTTCGATTCCGCACCTTTTGTCTCAGGAGGGCAATCATTTCCTCAATGTCAGGATTCAGTCCCTGCATCTAGCAGCCTGGCATATTCTGTTCTAGAACCTGGAGGGTCGCAGCTTCCACAAGTTTTGAAAGTTATTTTGGAGGCCAGAAGGCCTAGTACAAGGAAAGTTTATGCTGATAAATGGAGGAGATTTTTAATTTGGAGCAAAACAAAGAGCTTTGATGTTTCCAGGCCTGATTTAAGTGTTTCTCTTCAATATCTTACAGAATTATTAGACAAGGGTTTGTCTTTCTCCTCTATAAAAGTTCATGCTGCAGCCATTTCTGCTCACTATGACTGTGACCCTCCATTATTCTCTCATCCTTTGTTTAAGCAATTTCTTAGAGGGGCAAAGAACAAGACCCCCGCGTAGAGCTCCTACTCCTGCCTGGGATCTCAATTTTGTGTTGGAAAAACTTACTTTACCTCCTTTTGAATCTGCAGCTACTGCTGAGTTAAAGTTTTTGTCTTGGAAGACTGCTTTTTTGTTGGCCATTACGTCTGCTAGAAGGGTTTCTGAATTACAGGCTCTTATGGCAGTTGAACCCTTCCTAATTTTTCATAAGGATAGGGTATCTCTGCGTACTAATCCTACTTTTATGCCTAAAGTGGTTTCAAATGTGGCCTTGAACCAATCAATTCATTTGCCTACTTTTTATGCAGATCCCCAAAATAAAGGGGAGAAAATTTTGCACACTTTGGATATTCACAGGCAGTTGTGTTATTATTTGAGCAGGACTAAAGGGTTCAGACAGTCTCAGCAGTTTGTTTCTTTTGCTTTAGGTTCTCAGGGGAAACCTGTTTCAAAACAAACTAAGTGGATTGGCTTTTGTATTGCTTTTTGTTATTCTCATCATGGTAAGGAGATTCCGGCTGGAATCAGACCTCACTCCACTAGGGCTACTGCCACTTCTACAGCTTTTTTAAGGGGAGTAGCTACTAAAGATATTTTGGAAGCAGCTACTTGGAGTTCAGTGCATACTTTTTCTAAACATTACCACCTTCCTCTTTATTCCAAATCTAGGGCTGGATTTGCCACTGCAATCTTACAGGGCATTTTGGCAGCTCCCAATGCTTTATGATTTTGCCAGCCTCCCTTTACCTCTGCTTTGGGATTCTACCCATATGTAACGACTGCAGCAATGTGAGATGAAGAACATAGTACAGTTTTGTACCTACCATAAATGTAGATGTTCGAAGATCCACATTGCTGCAGTCCAATTTACCCTCCCTCCTTCCCCTCTGTAGTTTGGAATGGTTGTATGATTTGGGTGGTAGCTGTTATTTGTACATGCCTTTTGGAAAGTATTCTATTTTTGGCTATGGCCTTTCTTTTTTAGGGCCTTCTGACATCTGGGGCAAGAAAAGACTGAGGATATGACGTCGGTCATGCGCTTTTATACCCTGACGCTCTGATGTCAGATCTGAGCGCCCATGACCGACGTCAGCCTAATACTTTGGTATTCGGGCCGACCGAGGACAGCGGACTACCCCATATGTAAGGACTGCAGCAATGTGGATCTTCGAACATCTACATTTATGGTAGGTACAAAACTGTACTTTGCACAAAGGACTTTCCTTTTCATCTATTAAGATCCATGCCTCAGCAATTTCAGCTCATTACAACACGGATCCTCCTTTATTCTCACATCCACTCCTAAGACAGTACCTCAGAGGGGCTAAGAACATAAGACTGCCCAGGAGAGCACCAACACCTACTTGAGATCTCAACTTTGTTCTGGAAAAGCTTACACTGCTGCCCTTTGAACCAGCTTTTTCAGCTGATTTAAGATTTCTTTCATGGAAAACTACCCTGCTGCTAGCAGTAACTTCAGCTAGAAGAGTCTCAGAGCTACAGGCACTAATGGCAGTGGAGCCTTTCCTCATTTTTCATCGACAGAGTCTCTCTACGAACTAACCCTTCCTTTATGCCAAAGGTGGTATCCAGAGTGGCCCTAAACCAAACCATTCATCTGCCCACCTTTTTCCCAAATCCCCAGAACAAAGGAGAAAGACTCCTGCACTCTTTGGACATTCACAGGCAATTACGTTACTACTTGGATAAAACTAAAGCTTTCAGAAAATCTGACCAGCTCTTTGTAGCCTATGCTGCAGGATCACAAGGAAAAGCTATCTCAAAACAGACCATTTCAAAATGGATAGGACATTGCATACATTTCTGCTACACGCATCATGGGAAACCGGTACCTGCTAACATTAGGTCCCACTCCACCAGGGCTACAGCTACATCAGCAGCCTTTCTCAGGGGGGTGCCAACCAAGGATATTCTGGAAGCTGCAACTTGGAGTTCAGTGCACACCTTCACCAAACACCATCACTTACTTCTATATTCTAAGACTAGAACTGGTTTTGCCACTGCAGTTTTGCAGGACCTACTAGCTTCTTCTAACCCTGTTTAACTCCACCACCCATCCTTAGCTTTGGGATTCAAGTGTGATGACCGCAGCAGGGTAACACGATGAACATAGTACAGTTTTGTACCTACCATAAATGTAGATGTTCGAGTGTTCACCCTGCTGCAGTCCAGGTTACCCTCCCTCCATCCCCTCTGAACTAGCTGGACTTATCCTTACCACTCTATCCTATACAACCTCTGTGGTGTATTTGCTTGCGCCTGAAGGTATTGTTTTATTTTTATATGTACTTTTTTATATAGCAATATATATATATATATATATATATATATATATATATATATATATATATATATATATATATATTGCCTACCTATTGGGGGCACCTGACATCTGGGGCAAGAAAAACTGAAGAAAATGGCGTTGGATGCCTCTTATATACCCTTTGGTGCACTGACGTCAGGGAAGAAGCGACAGCAACCGACACTGGACCAATACTTTGGAACTCAGGCCGACTGCGGGACCGCCTGACAGCAGGATAACCCAAGTGTGATGACTGCAGCAGGGTGAACACTCGAATATCTACATTTATGGTAGGTACAAAACTGTACTTTTTCTAACTAGAATAGCCCAGTTTCCAGGCTTTGCTGGTTTCAGGACTTTAGTTTCAGTGTTCAGAGCTAGCCAGACCTTGCTGTGGTAGAGGGAGGGCCTACTGCTTACTAGTGAGAGTGGGAGCATTGTACTGCCTGTTTGACACTAGAGGAGTGGTTTCCAGCCCTGAAATAACAATTTTATTGGCCATTTTGGGCTGATTTCTATCCCTTTCAACTTTCTGGCATAAATACCCGCGGGGCTAAGGTTAAAGTATTCCTGGTGCCAGAAAGTCTGTTCTTCAAATTTTCCCTTAGAACTAGCTAGTTTATCAGCAGTAGCACTAAAATCTGTATACCTGTGACTAGCACTTGCTCTAAAACTCGCTAAAAAGCATCAGGAAGCCTTAATTTTTACAAGCACTCACCTCTCCTTGGTAATAAGGTGAAAATAGTTGTAGGCACTAGACAGCCTACAATTGCAAGTACCTTGGCAAAAAGTAAGGGAAAACAGCTCTTGTACTCCACAAAGAAAGTACCTAACCAGGCATGTCCAAGGGTCAGATTCCGGTGATTTCTCCTGTCCACCTGGTGAATCTGGGCATACTAGGGCAGTGCAGCAATTGCCTCATGTACACAGACCACCCTCTCCTCCTACCACCAAACACTACAACCTGTGAGAGATGCACTTATATAGCCAAACTGGAAGCAAAGCTCTCTCCAGCCAAGATTGTGCTAGACAGTCAAGAAGGTTAACACCCACACAACACCTCAAACAACACATAGTCCTTCAAAACCCACACATAACACAAAACCCACATATGCAGAGGCTCTAACATTAACCTGTGCAAGCAACAAGGACCTCTGAAGCAGAAATGCAAACAAACGCCACCCCCAAACACAACCAAAGCATCACATAGCTCACAACACCAGTGTGCCATCCAACAGCAGTACCTAAGGCAAGACAGCATACCCAACACTTCGTCATAGGTGACTCTATAGTCAGGTACACTGATGTTCCACTCATCAAGCTGAACAAGGAGAAAATTACAGTTAGTTGCCTGTTGGGTGCCAGGATCCACCACAGAACGCATGCAGTCAAGTCACTCCACAACAGGTACAAATATGACTCTGTCATTCTCCATGTTGGAGTAAATAACTTGAGATGTACCTCCCTGGACTACATGAAAAGAGACATGGAGGAGCTCTCCGATCTTGTAGCCCAGGCAGGTATGACCCTAGCCCTGTGTAGCATCCTGCCATCGCCCAGAATGATACCAGAGTATAAGGACAAAATGATTGATTTCAATAATTGGCTAAGCTTCTGGTGTCATTCAAAGAGGATCCAGTATCTGTCTGCCTGGGATGACATGATCGACAAACCACGATACTTTGCAAGAGATGGTTTGCACCTGTCGCCCCTGGGATTCAGGTTACTGGCTAAGGCTCTATAGTGCATTTTTAAGGCAAGGTTCAAAGGACAAAACTTCCACCGTAACAGGTAAAAGCAAGCAAAATCTGAAGGTAATGCTACTCAATGCTAGAAGTCTAAACCTCAAGATGCACTTTCTCAAGGCTCTCCTAAAAATGGAGAACATTGATATCTGTGTAGTAACGGTGACCTGGTTCAAAGCTCCAGAGCGCACCCCTGCAGTACCAGGCTACAACTCTTACCACACTTTTCGGCCACCAAATCAAGACCAAAACACTAAAGGTGGAGGAGTGTCCATATTCACACCTACAGGCTGGTTGCCCAACACAATTCATCTGAAATTCACTAGGTGCAACTAACACTAGGTAAGACTGCCATACAAATTGTAGCTTGCTACAGATCCCCCACCATGCCCCAAGATTCTCACTACACCTTTCCAAACATACTGGAAAATATTAAGAAACAACCAAACACTAATAGTGGGTGATTTCAACTACCCTGCCATTAACTGGGAAAACTATTCCTGTACCAACACCTTTGCTCAACGGTTCTTGGAGTTCATAAATTCCAATGACCTAGAGCAACTAATTCATAGTCCCACCAGGGGTACCAGTATTCTAGACCTGGTCATTACCAACATGGGAGATCGATGTTCCACACCAGTGGTCACCCCCCCATTGGTCAGATTAGACCATAAGCTAATCACCCTTGGCATCCACATCCCACCCCCACCCCCCTTTAAGGAAACCTCCGTAAAAAACTTCTCCAAAGACAACTTCATGCTTCTCAAGTCAGAAGTAACAGACTTCATGATACCCATGCAGATAGGAACTGGAAGTTCAACTGCTGAATCCTACACTAAGGTGCTGTACGAACCAATTCACTTGTGCATGGACTAAGCCATCCCAAATAGAACCAAGATGCTGTCATATAAAAAAGGAAGCCAATCTGGTGGTCCCCTGCCATAAACAAGCTGTACAACAGAAGGAAGAAACTGTTGCTGAAAAGAGGAAGAACCCAGGATTCAAAAAACTCCGTCACCAGCTTCAGTAGAAAGCTGAGATCCCTCATAAAATCTTCCAACTCTAGTTATGAAAACAAAATTCCCAAAGATTCCAAAGAGAACGACAAGGCATTCTATAGCTATATCAAGAATCCAAATGGCAGTACTCAAATCTGCTCTGAGCTACAGCAGAATGGCACTAGATATACTGATCACAAGGATGTTGCCAATATCCTGGCAGATTCAGTGCCAACTTCACCCCCTCTCACTCCCTAAAGGGCCCATCTCAGTACCGAAAGAATGCCAAATTCCGGTAATCCCGACCACTCGGGTAAAAACCGCACTTTCCAAAGCCAAGAATACAGCATCCATGGGACCAGACGACACCCCTGGCTGTATACTGCATGAACTACAAAATGAACTGGCACATCACCTATGTGTCATGTTTAATCATAGCCTCACCTCAGGCTTCATGCCCACAGTTTGGCACACAGCTACAGTCATCCCACTCTACAAGGGGGGATCCACTTTGGATCCTGAGAACTACTGTCCCATCGGTCTGACAAGCCTAATCTGCAAGGTCATAGAATGTATTATCATGGAACTTACAAACAAACTCAACCACGTACGAGACAATAAGATCCAACAAAGATTTTTAACCCTGACATCTTTCAAAAAGAACTTAAGGCATGTGATTGGTCACCCCTGAAACACCTAGCCTTAGATGAAGCAGTGAAATACTTTAATTCTAAATTCTTAGCCATTCTAAACTACCATGCACCAACACGTACAATTAGAACTAGGATAAAACCAGCCCCATGGATCTCTAAAGCTACCAAACAAAAACTCCTTCTTAGAAATAAACTCTGGGCCAACTGGCATACTACTAAAAGCCCTGCAGATCAATTAAAGTTTAGACAGCTAAGACATTAAACAAAAAAGCCATACTATTGGACAAAAGAAACTTTTACTTTCATCTCCAACAAACCCACCAAAACAAACCACAAAAATTCTGGTCGGGCATCAATAAACTCCTACATCCAGGCCGTTCAGTCACACCCACCCCTTTAGGCTCTGATCTCAATAGTCCCAAGCAAATAGCCAATACCTTTAACACTTTCTTCACAGAGACCATTCAATCTCTAGCTAATCAGCTATCCCCTGACATCTCATCTTCATCCATCTCCATCTCTAACCCATCCCCATAATTTCACTTTCAACCTGTTCCTACATCCCTTGGCTGCACCCTTATTCAAAAATTTAAACTACCACCCTCTCTACAGACGTACTGCCTGCAGAATACCTGCAAAAAGCTGCAAAAGCCATAGCCTACCCCATATCTATCCTGATTAATAGAACCATTACTGAAGGAACTATCCCAACAATCTGGAAAATTTCACATATTATGCCCCTGCATAAAGGAGGTAACTCTAATGAATTATCAAACTATAGACCTATAGCCATATTATCTCCACTGGCACAAATCATGGAGAAATGCATTCATAACTGTTAAACTACCTATTAGAAAACAACTTACTAGCTAACTGTCAACATGGTTTCAGACCATTTCATAGCACCACCTCTGCTCTTTTATCCTTCTCTGACTGTATTAATAAAAATCACAATAACAACACTCTATCCTCAGCCCTCTTTATCGATCTGTCAAAAGCCTTCAGTATGGTTAACCACAGCTTACTCATAAACTTACTCAAAAATCTGTCATTAGACATACTGGCTATACAATGGTTCCAATCCTACTTAATCAACAGGCAGCAGGTTGTACTGTTGTACTGTGGGAGAATAACTTATCTTCCCACTTACCAATTGCTCTTGGTGTCCCTCAAGGCTCTATATTAGGTCTTCTCCTATTTTCTATTTTTATAAATGACCTAAATGCTGTAATACCTTAAGCTACCTGTATCCAGTATGCAGATGATTCCACATTAATATGCTCAGCCACTTCTCCATCAGACTTACAGTCCCTAACCCAAAATGTGTTTAATACAGTCGAAAAATGGCTACTACACCGATGTCTCATATTGAACCCCAAAAAAAACAAAACTGCTACTATTCACTCCCACCCGTAGTGCCCCCCCTCTTAATTTTACTGTTACATCAAGCAATGGTACTATCATATCTCTTGATACTACTACAAAACTACTTGGGGTACTAATAGACAGCCTTACCTTTGATTCCCATATTAACAGTACTATAAAAACAGTCAACAAAAAAATTGGGTTCCATCTACAGGATCAAACCCTTTCTGACCCCACTAGCCAGGACCACTATTGCCCATACCCACTTAATCTCTACCCTTCTTTATGCCTCCCCTATATATACTAAACTATGTAAAAGCAACTTGAACTAGCTGGCTATCTCCTACAACAATATTGCCAGATTTGCAACTGGGTCTAGCTACAGAACCCATCATTGTAACAATCTTCAACAACTGGGATGGTTAGAGTTGCCAAATCTACTACTATTTAACCAACTAATAGTTGCCCACAAGATCCTGTATCAACCTACTAACACACCTATACTTACAAACCTTATCACCCCCTATAATAACCTCAAGACCCCGCACTCATCAAATAAACTACTTGTACAAATAAGTAAAAGTAACAATTTGGCTTGTGATTCTCTGTTCTCTAATACTGTGGGTAAAACCTAAAACTCCCTCCCCAGTGACCTAACCTCCCTTTCCTCTATAACCCTATTTAAAAGCAAACTGAAACCATAGTTTAAATCACAGTGGTTATGCCCCTGTGCTAACCCTGACTAACTACCTCACTTATCTCTGGGTACTAATCACCATACCTTGATAAGCTAGTTACTTTTCTATTAACAATAAAGAAAGTGTGATTTAACAGTATAAAAGTTTTATTAGAGATTCTTTTGTATGACTAACCACAGCTGATAAGTACTAAGATTCTGTAAGCAGAATCAGAAGGAATGGCCAAAATCTGTTATGTGCCTGCATTTGTAAAATGTCACTTACTGTAAATAATACTGTGATTTGTGGAGCTTTTCTCCCCGGGCCTCTACTGAAAATGGACATACAACCAGTTGGACTAGCCCAGTCAACAAATGTAAAATAAATAAATAAATAAAATTGGCAACCTTCAAACACTGGACCCCACCCAGTTTGGGTTCATAAAGGGCCGATCTTGCCTCCTGAACCTGATTGATTCTTCGAATCAGTAGCCAGAGCCATGGACGAGGGTGAGGTGGTTCACACAGCCTATTTGGACATACAACCAGTTGGACTAGCCCAGTCAACAAATGTAAAATAAATAAATAAAATTGGCAACCTTCAAACACTGGACCCCACCCAGTTTGGGTTCATAAAGGGCCGATCTTGCCTCCTGAACCTGATTGATTCTTCGAATCAGTAGCCAGAGCCATGGACGAGGGTGAGGTGGTTCACACAGCCTATTTGGACCTCGCCAAGGCTTTTGACATTGTCCCCCACTCTGGAATCCTAGATAAACTTACTAAGCTGGGCATTGATCCCTACATCACTCAATGGGTTGCAAACTGGCTTACTGACAGAACACACACTGTAAAAGTAGCAGACTACAAATCTAGTGCCAGACAAGTGGTGTACCGCAGGTTTCTGTCCTGAGACCACTCTTGTTTGGCATCTACTTCTCTGAAGTACAGACCAATGCTAAGGGACTCTGGCTTACAAAGTTTGCAGATGACTGCAAGCTGGGAGCCATCATTGAATCCCCAAATGATGTGGATATACTACAAAAGGGCCTTACTGAAACAGATGCCTGGTGCCAGAGCCATGGGCTCAAGCTAAATGCCAAAAAATGTATAGTTGTCCCCTTTGGGAAAAAACACATACCTGTGAACTACCACATAGGTGGCAGTACACTAAGCACCGAAAGGGTGATAAGAGACCTAGGGAAACAGGTGGACAGTGGTCTCACCTTTGATAACCACATAGCCACAACAGTTAGAAAATCCTTCTACATGGCACACCTCATCACTAAGGGCTTTGCATCCAGAAAAAACGGTCATTGTCCCTCTGTACTCATCCCTCATTAGACCCATTATAGAATACAGTGCCCCAGTTTGATATGTACCTCACAAGACCTCTGCAACAACTAGAAAGACAGCAGAAATACCTCACTAAAAGAATCACAGGCCTAAAGCAGATACCTTATGCTGACCGTCTAAAGAAACTCCAGCTGTACTCTGTCACATATTACCTACTCAGAGGTGATCTCTGCCTAACATATAAGGCCATGTCAAACCCAGAGTTGTTGGACATGCTACACTTAAAGAAATCTCAATCGCTCCGAGCCACACACTCCAGGGATCCTTAACCTTGTCATCATGATGAATAGAACATGCTGGAGGGATAGGTTCCTGACCCAGAGACTCCCCATGCTCTGGAATAGGCTGCCCCTACATGTCGAGCAGAGCACCTCAATGGCCCTCTTCAAGAGGAACCTTGATGATTGGATGGAAGATAGGAAATTCACTCCGGGGATCACATCAGTAGCCGTGCTAGATAGGGGTCTAGGAAGGTAAATATTTGTGGGAAGCAATAGCCAGGAAATAGTTATGGCTAGGCTTGTATAACCCCTAGGGCCGATAGCCTAGTACCTACCTATGAATCTATTCATGGAGATGGCTTGAGTAATCCATAAGTGAATCTTGGAACTGGATAATTTGTTTGGTCTAGGCTATCTGGAGATGTCCATCATAGCAGTCTGTCCCATTTCTGTAGATAATGTTTCCATGTAAGTAGATCTTCACTTTTTCTTTAGGATGTTTATGACTTTTTTTGGAAAAAGACTCGCTGTTGGGTATAACAGTATATGTTATGTGATCCTATCTCGCCTACATTCTGACTGATGGGTTCGGAGCCGATCCCTCGGCTCCGACTCGGCACGCTTATGCCAAAGAGCGAAGTCTCTTATTGGCTGAGCTTACTATATCCCAGGATGCACCACTACCAATCCCCCAGATCTCGTTTGCCGCTAACAAGTGAAGACGTGGTCTCGAGCTGGCTGAGCTAAGTAGTGATTATTTTCACTAACTTTCTGTCAGGAATTTCTTTATTCTTCAACTAAAAGCTGTTTTAACAGCTATCTTGTGTTTAGAGTGCGTTTGGAGAAATTTACTTGGTAAATTCTTGTGTTGTGAGTGTTGATTGACTAGAAGTACCTCTTGTGTGGAAAGGCCTTTCCCGGTCTTTTTGGTTGTTAGGTGACTTCTGTTCTGTTTAGGGATCTCGGATCCTTTATACTGCTGATAGTTACTTTTTCTTTAAAAAAGAAGGACAAAGCAGAGAATTTCCTTTTCTGTCATAATTACAGTGTTTGTACTGTTTTTGGCTAGTTCACTGTATAATTTACCGGAATGTCTCAGGTTCCTAGGCCTTCAGGCTTTAAAAAGTGCACCAAGTGCAACTTTAAAATGTCTGTAACAGATGACCACTCTCTCTGTGTTTATTGTTTGGGTGCAAAACATTTGCAGGAGTCCTGCAGCGTGTGTCACGCTTTTACCTCGAGGGTCCTCCAAGAGAGGAAAAATAAGCTCATATTAAAAGGCCTTATAAAACCCTCCTTTGAAGAAGCTTTAGCATCCTCTCCTTCTCCTGCTAAAAAGAAAAGGGCGTCGGCTCCGACCAGTCCGTCGGATCCGACCGCCAAAAGACATAGGCAGGTTTCTCCTTCGGCTCCAAGGACTTGGAGCCGAGGGGAACGGTCTGCCTCGATGCCACCAGTCTCGACTCCTCTGGCTTCGAGCCGATGGCTGGGGCATCGAGGCGGGTCACCTTCGGCTCCACTGGTATCGGAGCCGATGAAGGTTGTCCGCTCAGACACTTCCTCCTCGGCGCCGAAGTCCTCCTCGGCACCGATGGAAACTAGTTTGGGTATTCCTTCGGCGCCGATAGTCATCGAGTCACCTCGGAGCCGGTCCCCTAGCCCCTTGGGGCCGTTGGAGAGGCCATCTCGAACCCGTTCAGTATCTTCTAGGTCATCGAGGATGTCAGATTCGGACATAGACAGGGTGCTCCAAAGACTGTTCCAGTCCCCAGTCTTTCAAAAATTTGTTTCGGCTCCGACCCAGTTGGCTTCGGAGCCGATGACCCATGCCCATGTCATTGCCATTCCTCCTCCGACCGCTTCGGCTCCGTCGGAGCAGGTGCTGTTGGAGCCGGTGGAGGTCTTAGGGTCGGCTCCGACCCTTACTCCAACCCGGCCTTCGGGCCCGAGTTTGGTACACGGACTTCTTCGGCTGGACCGGGGTGATGTTTGGGACCTATGCTGTCGGTTCCAAGCCTCCCTCTCGGTGCTTGCTGCGGGACTTCCGTCTGCTATCATGGCTCGGGACCGGACACTCCCAGGATTCTGGGGTCCGGCTTTCAGAGCTATGGGGAGTGCCTTGGCCAAGTCTTCTTGACCATCTCTCCGGCTTTACCGGCACCTTCCCTGGGCGTGGAGACTGGGTCTTTGGCAGTTCCCTGTCCTTAGGCAGCGGAGCCCCTGGGCCTGAGATTACCCCCACTGGGGTTCCCCTCCTCCTGAGGGTTCTTCGGAGTTGTCTTCAGAGGAGCCCCCAAGGAAGAGATCGTGCAAGAGGAAGCACGTGGACTCCCCCGAGTCTATTACATCGGACACTGATCTTGATGATGCGGAGGGGTCCCCGAAGTCGTCCTCGGATGATGTCTCATTTGCAGACATTTTAGAGATCCTCAAACAACGAGGCGGCTGGATATCCAAACCCCCCTCTGCTGATGAGTCAGTGCTTCTCAAGGCCTTTGGGGCTCAGCCCTCCGCCTCCTGGGTGTCACCGCCCTTCGACGAGCTCCTGGATTTGGTTTGTCGGCGGGCGTGGGAACATCCAGATACCGTGGAACCAGTGCCTTCTTGTCCTAACAAATTTTTGTCTGCCCCACCCGAGAAGGAGTTCCTGACTAAAGGCGTGGCTGTAGATGCCATGGTGGTGGCATCTGCTACACAACAGGACGTGGCAGAGGCTTCAACGTCCGTCCATCCTCCTAATAAGGAGTCTAAGAGCATGGACGATGCGGAAGCGCACCCTGACTTCAGCGGCCTTTACTTTAAGGTCCCTGAATTATTTGGCACATTTTACCAGGCTTCAGAGGGATCTGGTCAAGGAGCTGTCAGATTCCTCTCGGGTAACCTACCTGAGCAGCTAGCCCAGTCGGTTAGCTCTCAGTTGGCTATCCTTACTTCAATTTCTAACTTCGTCCATGAGGCTCATTTCATATGCGGCCGAAGGGGTAGAGCGGCAGGCACAGGCGTGGCTCACGGAGACAAGCCTGGCTGCTTGTGTCATTTTATGGAGGCCTTCAAGTCTTCCTTCGCGACGCTCCCATTGATGGGTCCTCTTTGTTTGGACCTAAGGTTAAAGACACTCTTACCGCTGTGAGCAAGAGGGAAAAACTTTATCTGCCGTAGGTGCACGTTATTCCACTCCCTTTCGGCCTTATCCCAAGGCTAAAGGAGGAGGGAAGATGTGGTTCCGCAAATCACGTAAGTTTTTCCCTCAACAGCAGGAAGATTCCCCTTCCAGAGGCAGAGGACGGGGAAATTTTTCTGGGAGACGCCGTCCCAGAGGCGGCAGAGGGCCCCGCAATTCTGGAGACCGCGAGTCCTTTCGTGGCTCTTCAGCCTCCCACACTTCATGAGGGATTGCCCGGCTGTGCTGCTCCGGAGCCAGTCGGGTGCCGTTTTGCCAAGCACCTAAAAGCCTGGGAGTCTATCACTCAGGACAGATGGGTGCTTCGGATTATTGCCGGAGGTTACACCATTCCCTTCACACACTCACCCCCACCGTCCAAAAAAATCCATGGATCCTCCGTTGATGAGCAGCAGATTATGCAAAACTTTCATTAAAGGTGCGGGGCTGTTAAGACCCCCAGTTTTTCATCCTGCGCCCCGTGGGATCTTGATTTGGTGCTTCGTGCATTAACATCTTCCCCTTTCGAACCGGCTGCTACATGTGAGTTAAAATATCTGTCTTGGAAAACTGCCTTCTTAGTTGCAATTACCTCTGCAAGAAGAGTTTCAGAGCTTCAAGCCCTATCTATCAAACCACCGTACTTGATTTTTCACAAGGATAGAGTATCACTTAGGCCTAACCCATCTTTTGTCCCAAAGGTCTGTTCTAATCTCTGTCTCCAACAATCTCTAGAGCTACCAGTTTTCTTCCCAAAATTCTCCAATGAAGCAGAATACACTCTCTATAAATTGGATGTTCACAGGCAATTGCGCTTCTATCTAGACAGGACTCAGCAAATTCAGTAAATCAGACCAGTTGTTTGTGTCCTTCTCAGACAATAAATTGGGTAAAACCATCACAAAAGCTACTATCTCCAAATGGATTAGAGATTGTATAACTCAGGCTTATTCCTCTTCAAATAAGCAACTTACAACATCTATCAAAGCTCACTCTACCAGAGCTATGGCTACTTCTATAGCTTTTCATTCCAAGCTCGCTATTTCTGAGATTTGTGCTGCGGCTACTTGGTCCAATCCGCACACTTTCATTTCCCACTATAAATTGGATGTGGCATCTAAAGGGCGAGCATCATTTGGTTCCACGGTACTCAGGAGTGTTTTCCAGTGAGCCACCCAGGATTCAGGTGCTAGGACGCTGTCCCATCAGTCAGAATGTAGGCGAGATAGGATCACATAACATCTTTTAGTTATGTACTCACCATAACTTCAGATGTTTGGGATCCATCTCGCCTACATTCCTAATACCCACCCTCCTTCCCCCGGCCTTGGAGATCAGAAGAGATTGAACGGTTTTGAGTTCTACTGTTTTATCTCGTTTCTTCTGACGATGTTATATAAGCAGTGCTTGCATGTGTGCATGTATGCGGACAAACTAGATCTGGGGGATTGGTAGTGGTGCATCCTGGGATATAGTAAGCTCAGCCAATAAGAGACTTCGCTCTTTGGCATAAGTGTGCCGAGTCGGAGCCGAGGGATCGTCTCCGAACCCATCAGTCAGAATGTAGGCGAGATGGATCCCAAACATCTGAAGTTATGGTGAGTACATAACTAAAAGATTCTTCAACCTGAAAAATTCAGTGTCTTGATACTGGGATGTAGAAGTGTGCCTTACTAATGGGTTAGTACGAACTTAACAGATGCAACATGATTGTGGAGGGAGAAAGACTACCTTTGCCGATTGAGAGAAGCATGGTTATTTTGGCTAAAAGGTGATAAGAGTAAAACCTTGGCTTTTGCCAAGCTTTCACTGTGAAAAAAGCACTTTCTGAATGATGTGAATTGGAGGAAAGGCATAAAGTAACGTCTGAATCCATGAAGATAAGAAAGTTCTTATTTTCAAAACATATTCAAATGAAGCAGGAAGGAAAAGGTTTGAATGTAATTGGTGAGATGTCGGACAAACGGGTACAGTCCTGGCATGTCTTTTATTTGTAAAACTCTATGAAAAGTTTGGAAATCCAGTTTATCTATTAGAAGCCAGAGTTATAGGTCTGTTGTAGGAATGTGCTCTTTACTCCTAGAAGATTTATTACAGCTAGATGACAGTTGTACTCCGATACTCAGTGGCTCATTTCCAGATTAAAAGGGGGGAAAAAAATCTCCTTTATGCAGAGTAGGAACGATTTTGGCTTTCCCTTGCTTGTTGATATATACCACATAACAATATTGCTGACGGTGTTGAAGGCTGTCAAGTTTCTGTAAACTTCTTTCATTTTTTTCTGGTTGATGTGCAGAGACCTTCCTTGTTGAGTTCAAGTTACCTTGCACTTTCAGATTGTTAAACTGGGCACCACAAGTGTTCTCTGAAGAGTATGTGACCAATATTATGTTACTGATGCTGGAATAAAGTGTGAATCTTTGCATAGGTTAGCAAAGTCTGCCTGC